>NC_046164.1:4274088-4574088 GCF_011064425.1 Rattus rattus
GAGATGGTGAACTTCTGGCCGTCGGATCACTGCGGAGGAAGGAAAGAGGATTCTGTAGACACAGAAGGGAGTGCTAAGGACCTAACTAACTGCTTTTTAATTGAATTTAAAGATTGCTTCATAGGAAGAAACACATGCCTGGGGCTGTCGACTGGCCCCAAACCCATGGTTTGAGAGCTTGGAGGTTTGAGGAATAAGCCTATTGTTATTCATATTTCTCTCTAAATTCATATTCCTATGCCCTCAAAGAAGTTTCTTTCTGCAGTACATGGTGGTTAATACAGAAACTCAACTGATCAAAATATAGAGACAAAGCGTCATTGAAGTATTCAGTCAAAATTTGACATTTGTATCATACATACTTTCAAATTCAGGGACCATTGTATAAGAAGGCAGGAAGTACAGGGGACACTTACATAAAACCCTGTCTTCTGGGCATGACCGCTGCACTCCTGAGCTCAGAGTCACTGTGGTTGCCTGTGCAAGACCTGCACAAGAGCGAGCCAGGCAGCACTCGGGCAGGAGAGACTGTTGAACTCCCAGTGAGGAGCTATGGATGGTTGATGTCTTCTGGGGGAGGGAGAATCAGCTCTTTAATGGTGTGATCCTTTGTAAGTCAATCATCCTCCAGTGGATAATCCCACATCCATGAGCACATGGTGTGATAGTTTGTACATACTTGGTCCAGTGAGTGGCACTATTTGGAGGTGTGGCCTTGTTGAAGTAGGTGTATCACTGTGGGCAGGAACTTTAAGACCCTACTCCTAGCTACCTGGAAGTGAGTCTTCCATTAGAAGCCTTCTATGGAGGAACACCCTCATAGAAGCAGGGAGATGAAGGATGGGATAGGGGATTTATGGACAGGAAACTGGGAAAGGGAGTAACATTTGAAATATAAATAAAACCATCCAATAAAATATTCAATAACAAAAACCCCTTTTTATTAGTTACATGAAAATATCACACAGTGTATTTTGATCATATACACTCTCAAACTTCTTCCCTACCCACTCAGTCTTTTGTTCTCCTCCTCCTCCTCCTTCTTCTCCTCTCCTCTCTCTCTCTCTCTCTCTCTCTCTCTCTCTCTCTCTCGCTCTCTCTCTCTCAAAAAAAAAAAAAAAAAAAAGCAAGCAAGCAAGAAAGAAAGAAAGGCTATTGGTGAAGCCTAAGCCTAGTTGCGTCGGAAGACCCCAGCATATTTGAGATGCCAGTACCATGAGCTGATCACCAAGAATAGCAGTGGCAGTGGAGTGGATCAAGCTGAGAATAGAGTGCTACGGAGGGCAGAGCTGGAAAAGTGAAGCCAGCCCTTTGGAGGTGCTGAGAATATCATATGTGGATCCCAGACATTGAAACAAGAAGCTGTAACATTGAAGTTGCCCTGGAGACCCCAAGATGTTTGAGATGCCAGAGCTGTGGGCTCTCTGCTGAGGGAAGCTGCAAACAGGGAGTGGAACAGCCCAGGAGAAAGAAGTTTGCTGCGGTCAACAAAGATGGAAAAGGAGTTGGAGATCTGAAGACCATTTTGACATCAGACATGGAGATGCAGAGTTTGGAGTTTGCCCAGTTGGTTTCCTGTCTTGATTCGGGGATTACAGTTAAGTAATAGAATGAATCTCAGAAGAGACTTTGGACTTTGGACTTTTTAACATCGTTGAGACTGCTATAAACTATGAGGACTTTGGAAGTTGGACTAAATGTATTTTAATTGTGCTATGTTTGGGTATAACCCCCATAGAGTCATGTGTTTAAACAAGCCTATGCGGGGCCAGGGAGTGGAATGTGATGGTTTGTATATACTTGGCCCAGGGAATGGCACTATTTGGAAATGTGGCCTCTGTTAGAGTAGATGTGTCACTGTGGCTGTGGGCTTTTCCTAGCTGCCTAGAAGTGAGTCTTCCATTAGCAGCCTCCTGATGAAGATGTAGAACTCAGCTCCTCCTGCACCGTGCCTGCCTGGATGCTGCCATGTTCCTCTGAACCTGTAACCCAACCCTAATTAAATGTTGTCTTTTATAAGACTCGCCTTAGTCACGGTCTCTGTTCACAGCAGTAAGACCCTAACTAAGACTCATGGGTAGCTTATGGGTTAGTTATTTGTTTTTTGAACGGAATGAAGTACAGCATAGGGAGGCGGGGTCGGATGGGAGGAAGTTAGGTAGAGAAGTGAGCGGTGAATATGATCAAAATATATGAAATTCTCAAGGAACCAATAAGAATGCTTCCTTTAAAGAGAGGAAAGAAAGGAAGCTGATTAGCAATAGGAGAAATGGTGAAAACAAAGGATGTAATTTAAACCTGGAGGAAAAAACTGTATTCTATTAGTAGGTCAAAGAGGAAGCGGGAACCCAGAAGAATGACCAGAAAGCTGGAAGCACAGGTAAGAGCTGTTTAGACAAAATAATGTCAGCGTGTGTTAAAGAACGCGATGCCTGAACTGAGGGGGGAAACGGTTGCAAAACTCACAAGTGATGCTGTAGCTGCGGCTCACTGAACTAGCACTGGGGCTGGCCTCTGTCTGGAAAGTTATTTACTGTTTGGAGCCTGTTGCCTGAAGGCTGCCAGGACGGCTCCAGATACAGCTCAACACATTTGTTCGTGAGAGCTCACAGAACGCAGTGCCAAAACTTGGGCATTCTTGCAAATGATTGCAAACAAGTCACCAACAGATTACAAACAAAGATCACTTGAGAAGAATAGGTAAGGTGTCACTAGGGAGAAAAAGTGTAAAGTTTCACAGATGTTCTATGTACACACTCACAGACGTCTGCTGTCTCAGTCCCTCTTTTATTGTTAGGAAGAGACACCATGACTAAGGCAGCTCTTGTAGAAGAACGCATTAAATTGGGGGGGCTTGCTTATAATTTCAAAGCTTTAGTCCATACTATAATGGCAGGGAGTATGGTGGCGTGCAGGCAAGCCCTGGAGAGTGACATCATGATCCATAGGCAGTGAGAGAGAGAGAGAGAGAGAGAGAGAGAGAGAGAGAGAGAGAGAGAGAGACAGAGACAGAGACAGAGAGACAGAGACAGACAGAGACAGAGACAGAGAGAGACAGAGACAGAGACAGAGAGACAGAGAGACAGAGAGATAGAAAAAGACAGAGACAGACATTGGGCCTGTGTGGGATTTTAAAACGTTGAAGTCTACCCCTAGCAACACACTTCTTCAAACAAGACCATTCCTCCTGATTCTTTTCAAATAGTTCCACTCCTTGATAACTAAATATTCAAACATATAAGCCTGTGGGGGTGGGGCATTCTTATTCAAAACACCACATCTGATGCAGTGTTTTTCTCGTTAAAACAACAACAGGAAATTCAAAACTCTTAACAACTACCACTTGATTAAAGGCGACATACTGTGGCAAAGTCATCATTATTGACAAACAGTTTGAATTCTATCGTATTTTAAATTGCCCAGGAAATAGCAAGTGACAACCATGGACACTTTGAGCGGATGCGGTGTCCCTTCTGTGGATGCAGCACAAGCATACACGGCAGGCACCTTTCAGACATGCGGCTCCCAGTGGCGTTGTTTACCTTCTCAATTGTTTTTCAGATTTTCTAAAGGGCACAGAAGCAGCATAGGACAGTACTCCACAAAGTCAAAATTACTATTCCGCTGCTCTCTTATTTGTACCATGGTATCGTGGATATTTCTCTTAAATTCTTTGGGCCTCAGTTTCCAGGTCTGACACCATGAGATGCTCATGATGTCTCTGTCATAGGGCATCTCTAACAATTAGATGGGATGCTATAGGGTGCCGACAAAGGTCCTGGCAATAGATTAAGCACTTGATACGTTTTAGATTTTTACTACTTTTATTTAAAATGAACACAGCACACACATAAATATTTAATTCTAAGACAGTGAAAATAAATACAACTTTCGACTGGATGAAAAAGTTGAGTATTATTTTTAACCCAAATTCATCAAAGGTAGTTTACTTTGAGAAAGATCATGGCTAAACACTGAGAAAGGTACATTAATCAGAGAGGCAAGAGTGGGCCTGCCCCAACAAAGCAGGGCTCTTCCGCATCTCATTCATCTCCTTCTGCCTTTCTGTTGATTTCATGCTTGTCTGGTTTGCTTCCAGTTGCTTGCCCCTCTGGAATGAATTAACGTGACAGGATGCATCTAGAAACACAGATTCTTCTGACAACCATTGAACTTGGGAAGTATAATGCACATGTGTTTTTCCTCCTTATGAGGGATATCAATTTGTTTTGGGGTTGTAGATCTGGATGATAAAGGAAACAAGATGTAAGATACACTGTATGTTTTCAGTTCCTGCTAGTTACAGCAGAGTTCTACTTTGTTGTCTTTCTTTACTCCGTTTCTCTTCAGGAGAGAATGCTGCATTCAAATAGCTGTCCTTCAGAGAAGGAAAAACAAGCAGGTTAATCCCAGTTTTCCATGGCAATCTCTACCCATGAAACTATACGATTGAAGAGAAAAGGATAGCTTAAATTTGTAGTTAAAATTTAGCACATAATTGCACTTCTGAAAGTTGTTTCCCATCTATACATGTAATTTGCTTTAGAAAGTTAGTTGATGGGTTAAATGAAAAATCCTTTGGGGTAAGCATTGAACTTTGGTATGTAACAGAAAGTGGCTTTCTATTAAGTGGTAGCTACCGGAATACCAGAGCAAGGAAACAAAGGTAAGAACCAGGTCTCCATAAGGATACTAAGACCTAATAAATACCAGCAAATAAGACATGTCCCTTACTTTTCCTACAGTCATCCTCACAGCAGCTTTCAGGGTTGAATGAGGATGTCCACGTAGCAGCCTTCTTCTGGTAGCTCCCCAAAATGACCAATACAAGGAGAAAGGAGAGGGACACTTGGTTTATGTTCTCTGGGCTTTTTGGAAAATATGGAGTTGTTCCTTGGCCACATACATGTGAATCTACAAGAAGGGTGGCACTGTAGACATCAAGGGAATGAGTACTGTTCAAAAAGTAATGCCTCCCGGAAGTGTGCAACCGAGGCTAACCTAGGACCGTCTACAGCATCGCCCAGCACGGCATGGGCATCATTGTAAACAAGTCAGTTAAGGGCAAGATTCTTGCCGGGAGAGTTAACGTGTGTACTGAGCACAGCTAGCACTCTAAGAGCTGAGTCAGCTTCCTGAAGTGGGTGAAGGAAGAGACTCAGAAGAAAGAGGAAGCCGAAGAGAAGGACACCTGGGCTCACCTGAACCACCAGCGTTAAGTCACCTAGAGAAGCCCGTTTTGTGAGGACTGACGGGAAGGAGCCTGAGCTGCTGGTGCCCATTCCACACGCATTCACCGAATTCACAGCCTAAAAAGGAAACGAAAGACCCGGATGTAAAAAACAAGCCAAAACGACAACGCAACACAATACAAACAACCACAACCAAAAAGACCTGGTGGTGTCCCCACAGGTACCTGGGCACAGCCAGGTATGCTCCGCCCCACAGTTGCCTGGCAACAGCCACCTGTGCCTGACTATAAAAGGGGCTCCTTGCCCCCTCCTCATTCTCTCTTGCTCTTCCTGCTCTTGCTTTCTCTTTGTTCTTCTCTGCTCTGTTCCCCTCTGTCCCTGTCCCTTCTCTCCCCACCCCTTCCCCCCACGTGCCCATGGCTGGCCCCCTTTACTTCTCCCCACTTCTACTCTTCTTCTCTCATTAAACCTCTCCACATGGAACCATGTTGGCTTGGTGTGTGTATGCATGGGGAACAAATACATTTAAAAGAGAAGCTCTCTGCCCACGTTGATGAGGCAATCAATACCTCACTAAATGTAGAAGTCATCTCACTGAAGTTGCCCTTGGTCACACGGAAATGGATGAACTTCACATCTACAATTGTGTTTTCCACCATTAAAGCTTAGACTTTAAGAGTGGGTAGCAAAGTCTCTTTCAGCTCCCTACTGAGTTAGGACTCTGTACAGGCCACCCCCCCCACCGGTGGATACAGAATTGTCTTGTCACTTTGGGGTCTCTGCTCATGTTGTGGTTTTCTACCAAATCCCTGTGTCTACATCAATGAACCCACCACAGTACATTAATTTCATCTGCTTCCCCACCCCAAGGTCCATGTCTGCATAATAAAGCAAGTCAAATTCCTATAGCTTTTAGCCAGCTATCAGACAATGGAAATAATCAGAAAACAGCCACTATTTGAGGAGTGTGACCAAGAGGTTAAACACACAGCCAGAGTCACTTGTGTTTGGACTGACAGCCAGTGGTCTGCAGATGATGAAATACCATGCCTCCTAGTAAAAGTCCTCAGATTATACTTTTGTTTTATTATTAAGAAATAAGAATGAGCAAATGCCAAAAAATAATTTAAAAGTCATTGTGGTAAATTCGTTTGGACCACTGTAAAAATATTCTTTATGCCAAAAAATAATTTAAAAGTCATTGTGGTAAATCTGCTTGAATCACTGTAAAATATTCTTTAAAGTGGCATCTCTTAATTTGGCCAGCGATTATGTGAATTTTGCAATGATATTTATTTTCCAATATGGATAGTAAGAGAAATAAGACTTTGGGGCTGGAGAGTTGGCTCGGCATCTAAGAGCACTGGCTGGTTTTCCAGAGGCCCTGAGTTTGATTGTTTGCACCCAAATGGCCATTGACATCAGTAACTGCAGTTCCAAGGAGTACGATGTCCTCCTCTGACCGGTGTAGCATCAGACATGCACATAGTAAACAGACACACATGGATAAAACACCCATCCACGTAAAATACAGTCATTAGATCATTTTAAAACCCCGAATGCTGACAGAAAGCATTATACATCGTCTTTGGCTCTAGTCAGCATTTTATTGGCTTTGTAATTTCTGAGTTCAGGAATGTTTTCATATTGCAACAGAAACATGAAGTCCCGAGCTAAGTGCTTCATTTTCTCGGGACTCTTACCCTTCAGGAATACAAGATCCTTTTATCAAACGGTATTGTATAGGTTCTACGCTACTAGTTGGTGCTCAATAAATATCTCATTTGGCGTAAGTGAGCAATGTTTCAAGGGAACGATGTGATCACTACTGGCAAGAACTGTCAGTGTTCACTTCTTCCTCTTTTGTAGGATCATTGGAGCACAACCTTCAGATAAATGTGGACGGAATAATGCAGCAGAAGAGTTGAGGCCAGGAAGACAGACACTCACTCTATAAAGTCTGTGAGGCATTTCACCTTAGGATGCTCCATTACTGAGACCTCACCCTCCTGGGTAAGCATTCTCTTCATTGTAGAGCACCATTCTCACACTGGAGGTTGAAACGCTCCTCTGGAAACCAGACAGTAATAGGACGTGTCAAGGTGAAAGAATCTGTAATGTTCTTCATACTGTGATTCCTGGGTACATTCATGTGCTGATTGGGCCATATAAAAGGCGGGGAAGATGAGTCAAGTTGATCAGCCAGGACAGAAGCACAATAAAAATAAAATCAATATATCCTAGATATTGATCTAGAGTCTAGGATATTCCAGATCTAGAATATAAACGCATTTCCAGACTGTATAAAATTCATTTCCAGCTACTAGTAAGTATAAAGATAAAAAAGTAAGCTTATCATGCTGCTGAAATCAGACAATATAGTTTATTTTGGAAGAGGGAAGTCTCCGGGTATTTTTATTTTAAAGGACAAATGTTAAGATCTTATCCGTGAAGGAATTGAAAAGTATGTGATGTGTTCTGCAATGATTTCTTCTTTTAAGAACTACTCACCAAGAACGTCTAGGACAAATCTGAGCTTCCTAAAATCAAGAGCGATCTATGGCTTCCTGCGGATGTTAATGCATGTTATCAGCCTTATTCTGGAGGTTGCCAGATCCCCAGTTTGAGCTTTTGGAAGGTCAGCCTGGATTTTTGGAAAGACAGAACTCATTAACTCCTTGTTTTGATGAAGTCTGATGCTATTGGAGTTGATCAGAATAAGGATATTCTCACCGAGAGCCACCCCAGGAAGCATCATTGCTGCAGGGATGAGGCCCGACTTCCTTCACATGTGATGTGCAGTGTGAGCTATCCTACCTATAGCAGAAAGCTCACAGTCACAGGTATATGTGAAATATGTGTGTTTTTCTGTAGCACAGTCCGATTCCTATTCTACCAGGACATGTGCAAGTCTTGGCATTTGGCCCTTTAATTGTTAAGGAGTCACAGAGAACTGAAAGTGTGGAAGTGTTTCTTTGGAAATCAGTCATGGGTCTATCAGTTCCTTACAGACATGCACTCATTTCTTACAGGGCCCCAGTTCCACTCTCATGCAGCAGGATGGGGTGGCTTTTCACGTTCCGTCTGTGCAATTGCTGAGGCATGGAAATGCTGAGAGGCCATCTGGGGTCTCCCCTGCCCAGACTTCTCCAGTCATAGGTCTAACTCAGCTTTACCTCTTTCTAGGGACACAATTCTGGAAGGGGCATCATCGACTGCCTTCGGAGGAATCCACCAATGTCTACACTGCCACGAGTCTCTTTCCATGTTCATGGCTCTACTTCCTGTCAAGTTCAACAGAAGCTTTTCCTGTCCCCCAGGAGAGCTGCTCGACCTCAGCAACTGGACAGATACTTGGTTGGATGGGCGCTGCCGTGTGTTACAGCATTTTTAGATGTTTTCTGGTCCTTTCCTTCTCCCCAAGCAGGTACCTATAGTCTCTCTACCTGCAAATAATGACAATGAAAAATCACTCCAGTCAAATGTGTGGGGTGCACAGTTCACTCCAGTTTGACACTACCATTCCAGAATGTTCAATACTACCATTCGAAAAAAAATTCTCTTTTCAAATCTCATGTCTGAGCTATAAATCCTTGTGATACTCAGTCAGCCAGTCATCTCTTATGTCAAGAGCTTTATTCACATTTTAATATATGATGTGAGAAAAAGGTATAGTTTATTTTAAAAATCCTTTCCATAAATGGTGAGTCTATTCCATAACCTGTGAAGAATTGCTAAGTACATTTCTGAAAGAGCGTGCATGAAAACTGAACAGGAGCCTGTGCACAGCTTCTGTGAGTGCTGCTTTAAGTGGACGTCCGGCTAACAAGACATCCCCAGGACTGACAGGTAAGTGACCATGCTTCATTCCTTCATTCAAGAGGGTAGCCCCGTACCCACCATCCTCTTCAGAAAGTAGCTGTTGCTGCTATTGCTAAACCGCAGAGAGAACCCTGCCCAACCACGTTCCCACTACAGCTGCTCTGCTGAGTTGGTAATGACCCTTCATTTACACACCTAAAATTCTCTCTGCTGAGCCATAGTGGCCCGTGCAACTATTTCAATAAATCAATCATTTGCTACCAGTCAAATGATTGACTTATTGAAATAGTTGCATGGGCCACTATATATATATATATTTTTTTCCAGAGATACTTAGAAAAACAAAATTAGATTTATTCAAAGCCAAAATTCTGCTGATGTTTTGAGAAAAGAGCTAAAAGTAACTCTGAAAAGCTGTTCACAATAGCAGCATAGAAACATTTTGAGCAAGACAGAGGCCCAGGTTACATTCCCATTCTTCAAATCACACTGCAGACCCTTCTCTGTAATTTCTGCTGCCCCAAAGGAGGAGAACAAGTCCAGTGGATCTGCATGGTCAGGACCCTCTGTTCTCTGCACTTTTCCTGTCTTCTTCACACTGCCTTCTGCAACACAGTCCTCAGAGGCAAGTGATGCAGGCCAGAGAGCACACAGGTGCCAGCCCAGACTGGTTTGCCAGCCCACTGTTCTCCTGTGATGGATGGAGAAAGACAAACTAACAGTGTTAATGATAACTTTGTTTGTGAAGAGAAATGTGAGGTTGCAGAATAGCCATGACTAACAGTCAACCCCACGTATATTTTTAAAGGTGAGAAATCCTGTCAAAGGATAATTATGTTTTTAAATCTGTTATCAATGAAATGACACAATGGCTGTGGAATAAAATGCACACAGTTTGCAACATTGTTACTCACAGAGTATAGAGTATTAGAAGATCAAAGAGTAGCACCTGTAACGCCTGAAGAAGTGTTTAATAACAACGTAAACTGTGATCAAGGCTCAAGGGAAAGATGATGACTCTAACTTTTACTCTACCTTGAGGGTGACTTCTTGATAGATGTCTTTATATTGTCACATGATGCTGAGAAACGTCACTGTAGTGACTCACTCATTCACAGGGAACCTGGGAAGGGTAGGCTAGAGGAATGGAGACTGAAAAAAAATCATGTCACTGTTTTCCACGATCAAAAAGATCGTTTAATATTTTACGATCACATGGAAAGGAAATAGAGCCTTCAGAGGACATGGAGAAATATAGACATTTCATAATCAAGACTTAATTAGTGTATGCCTATTGACAAATAGAATCATCAGTAGTTAATCTTATTAACCATGTAACATAAGGAAACTCTCTTGAGGGGAGAGAGTAGAAAAGAAACAACATAGAACATTAAGAGAAAGTCAGAGCTGGCCTGCAGGCTGCTTTTCCCAGTTACTCTGACGAATGACTGGCACTCTTGCACCTAGGAAGGGAGACACTAGAACTATACATGAGAGATTCCCTGTGTGGAGGTAGGATGGAAAAAGCAAACACATTCCTGAGTAAGTATTCTCCATTTTTCTTCCTCCATCCTGGGATAGTTCCAGGTCAAAGGCAGCACGGTTTAGAAGAGGCAAAACCTAGACTAACTTTCATTGAAAAGTACAAGGAATGTAGTTTTCTTGGAAAGCATGTTTGAGAAAAGTCTGTTGAAATAGAAAGCCAAGGAAGTTATAAATGGGAGAAATGGGAGGAAGCCAGGTGAAGCTAAAGCCCAGTTAAGACTAAAGCTCTTATTTTGCTCCGTTGTGAGTATTTAGGGAATGGATGAGAGAAATTTTGAGAAGCAAATGTTGGTGTGTGTTGAGAGACGGATGAATAAAGCTATAGACGTTTTGTGTTCACCTAAGCTGTATAATTATCAACCTGACATTGTCCAGCTACTTGAAGTATAAAAGTTTCAACTGAAGTGAAAAAACTCAGATAAGACACCCCAAGATTTGAACACTGCTGTCCAGGGTGTGACATACACTTCCAGCAATGTCTGATGCAAGAGCGGTAGGATGGGTCCAGGCATGTGAGAATATGACAAGGATGGGTGCAGGTTTTGTGCTTACAGAACTCATGTTGCCCCGTGATGGTTATGAAGATGTTCTGGTTCTAGGCAGGAGAATCAGTACGGACACTGGGGCACAGCACAAGTATTCTACTGTCCTTAAAGCAACAATTGCTGCTGGTGACCTTGACACACACACCCCCTCCCATTGCTTCTGGGCCAGCATAAAAATAAAGGAGTCACTCTACTAGCTGACATCTTAGACCCTAACTGACATTGGACATAACGGAACACTGGCACTTGTGGGGCTCTTCAAATGCTGCTGCATTGTTTTTTGAAAATAGTAAGTGAACAGTTTTCAGTAACTGTAATGCCGATAAACACAAGGTAGCCAAGTGCTCAAATCATGCAAAGCTGAAAGTCTAAGATGCTCTACTAACTAAGCTTATTAAGTCAGCTCGATTTCTAACCAAAGACAATGAAACTATAGCACAGATATGAAGGACAGAGGTACAGTATTGCTGGAGGTTCAGGGGCCAGGTTCAGAGGAAGTAGAAATAGCTTGTTTCCGTAGATTCAGTGGTCAAGCACATGCAGATTAGACTAGATTCCCAGTGCAGGTGAGTGGCACAAGACATGTGACTATTCATTTACTGTTTCTTTGTCCATCACACACCCCAACTAACCCTTAATCTCCACCACAGCTATAATGGAGAGCTCTGGCCAACCTTGGGTTGCTGTTACATGGGTTCTTGACCATCCAACATTAAGCATTTTCCTGCACTCTGTGTCAGTCTCCACAAGGCACTAGGGTCTAGTTGACCAGCGTGCAAGAAGTAAAAGAAAGAATGAAAGTTACTACCCCTTGGGACTTCATAAACTTGGCCAAAAGATGGCTGTCTCCAGGCCCCACATGATTTTTGGAGGCATGGTGTGATCCTCAGGAATCCCAAGGGAAAGGAAATGATGTTACCCATGGTGGCAACTCTGAGACTCACTAATACCAGATAATATTAATTGTATATTATACTAAGACTCCTCATCGTTTGATGTGGAGAGCTTTTGGGGCCGCTTCTAGGAATTTCATAGGAATTTTATATCAGGCTGGGACAAGGAAGTAGGCTCAAGGCAAATACAGGTGAGGAATGTGTTGTATTCCTTGTATCTGGATCATCCTGATAAACCCCTAAAAAAGGTGACTGAAGGACTTTGTTTATTGCCCTGCTTGTTCCTTGACTACCTTGTTTATGCTTTGTTTGTTCCTTGAGTAGTTTGTTTATGCCTTAAGAACTGACCGTATTCTTTGGATGTGCCCAGAATGATATAAAAGCAGACTGGAAAACATTAAACTCGCCTTCAGCCTCAGAACTGGCTGGGGTCATGCTACAGTGTTGTCTAATTGTCCTCGCTCCTCCCTGGAGAGCCCGTTGACTGACAGAGCTGGCTTGGTCAGTTTGACCGCTCCCATGTCTCATGTTAATGCTCTGGATCTCCTCAACAATCAGCTACAAGGGCCCGAGGCCTTGACACGGTTCTCACTCTCAGGATGAAAACTGTGAAGATAGGCTTTTTGAAAAAATATCTGATGTCTTTGGAGCCTCGTTTTCTCCTTTTAATTTGCATTTCCTTAGTTCTTTGTTATCTTCGTTCTTTAGAAATAGCCAGTTACCCCAAAACATCAATTTTAGCTTAGTTTCAAGATGATAACAGCGCCGTTCCCTGTGGCCCCCATTTTCCTAATGCACACGTTACGACAATGTCAAGGGCCACCGCAAGTCTGGTATATGCTTAGCACTTGCTTGAGAGGGTGCAGTTTGCATTTTTGCTTCCTCAAGTAGCCTCATGTCCTGTGGTGAGTTGTGTTTGCAGCGTTTGACTGTGAGGTAAACATTCAAGTGTGGTCTACCTCTAGAAAAGACCAGACAGTGAATCAGAGGCCTTTGATTCCTTTTTATGTTCCTGCTCCATGGATTGAGCAACCTTCTCCTCCCTTTCCCAATTTCTCAATCTGCAACAGAGCCAGCCAGCACTTTTTCTGTATCCCAGATTAAAGGGATCAACTTTAAGAACACAGAGAGCCTTTAAGACCATCAGGAAAGGGCCTAACTCCACCATACTTTCTTGTGTTTAGAAATCTAAAGTGGATTTACCAGTTGTGTTTTGATGTGGTTGGGATGTGCTTAACTACAGAGAAAAAGAGAGAACACTTTTGCACTTTTATTTAATGATTGAAATGCATCATGAGTCACCTGTGTTTTGAAAATAAGGGTGGGGGCTGGAGAGACAGCTCAGTGGTTAAGAGCACCGACTGCTCTTCCAGAGGTCCTGAGTTCAAATCCCAGCAACCACATGTTGGTTCACAACCATCTGTAATGAGATCTGATGCCCTCCTCTGGTGTGTCTGAAGACAGCTACAGTGTACTTATACATAATAATAAATAACATTAAAAAAAAAAAAGAAAAGAAGGATGAATTTCTTCAAATGAAACTATGAATTCACAGAAAACGTACAATGAAATTTAACAGTATACTGTTAATACATAGCATAAATCTTCCTCACATTAAAACTGCATGTGAAAGTGCAGATTGGTGAGCAGGGGTGCTGGGGGGCTTAAGAGCAAAGGCTGCCGTTAGCATTCATGAACTCACAACAGCTGTGCTTCCCTGCAGGAGATCAAGCCAGACAACAGTCCAGCACGGAGAGAGAAGGATCTCACCTAGATGCACTCCTGGCTTAGATGCTATTGGTAGTTTATAGTTGCTGGGGAGTGCCAGCCCAGGTCTGCTTCTGCCCTCTGGGTATCCAAGTACCATTGTGCAATGGTACCAAGCACCAAGTGGGTAATGCAGACCAAACTCAGGTCCTCTGGAAGAAGAGACTACACTCTTAACCTCTGAGCTATCTTCCCAGCCCATCATGTATGTTTTTAATTAGACTTTTATGTACTAGCTTTTATGGATTTGGCCAAAGCCATCTTTTATGTCTTCTGTATCTTTCTAGAGAGGCGGATCAAAACAACCCCAATGCAACCGCCGAGAACGAATGCCTGGCGAGTTCAGCAGTCTCTCGGTACCTCATCTGCGAAGTCTGATGATAATAGTTGTGTTGTATACAGTTGGGCTAGAGGTGTGGCTCAGTGACAGAGTGGTCACCTGTGACATGCAAGTCCCAGAATCTGACCATCAATCAATCAAACAAGCAGTCAATAAATGAAACAAACAAAGGAGAATATAAAGAAAAGAAAGGGGGAAAGCATCAGAGTTCTGGGTCTATAAATCTATCAAGAACTATCTGTGCCTACAGATAGATAGGTCATAATTAACCACTCATATTTGCCCCTTTCTACTTTTTGTGCATATATAATTTATTGTTCTGCGAGTTGAATTAACCTTGAAGCACTTCAGTCACACAACTGCTTTCAGATGGCACTCCTGCTGTCTTATGTGCACATTCATCTACTGTACAGGTTTCTGTAACACGTCACGCGTGTCCAACCTGAGCTGTCTGCTAGTAACAAATGCTGATTCCTAGGTCCTTGTCTTCACCATAGCTGGAAGAACTGTCACCAGGTACAATAGGTAATCGGATGTTAACAGGTTGTAATAAACAATCAGCTGGACGTTAAACAACAGGTGAGTCGTTGGTTCTGAGTTGGAACTCCCATGATACAATTAGAAGGTTTATCCTTACCTTCCTGTCTGCCAGACCAAATCTGGAAAGACGGCTGAGGATGGGTAAGTTCAACAATTTATCTCTTATCTGCTTTTATTTCCTGCACCGTCAGATTAAGCCTCTTGCTTTCCCTAATTTCATTTCACTTGTTTTTTTGTGCTGGCATTGAACCCAGACTACTTTGCTTGTTGAGCCAAGCCTATCACTGGTCTAGAAGCCCAGGTCCCAGTTCTGTAAATCTTTGCTGATATATACACACAGATCGTCCCGTTACATTCCAACCTGTGCTGCTCCACAGTTGAGCGGTCTTGCTTTTGACCACCTCTCCCTTCCAACAAGTAAGCAAGCCTGTAGACAGCCCTGGAGGGTGCTATGCTATTTTAAGAAGTATTTTAACCCTAAATCACTAAGCGGAGAAACAACAGCAGAGCTGTGTTGGGTCTCTCCAGTGAAAATTACTCAATTGCACTTGGAATAGGATGACAAAATGTAACAAAATGTAACATGAAGATGCTACTAGGTGCCAGATACAGTACTCAGGCAATCTCATTTACCCCTCCCTATATATCTCTTTCTGTCTCTGTCTTTTTCTGTCTCTGTCTCTGTCTCTGTCTGTCTGTCTGTATCTCTCTCTGTCTCTCTCTCTTACACACACACACACACACTTCACACACACACACACACTTCACACACACACTTCACACACACACACACACACACACACACACACACACACACACACACACACACACCTTCGGATTTTATACTGCTGTGAACAGACACCATGACCAAGGCAACTCTGGCTTACAGGTTCAGAGGTTCAGTCCATTATCACCATGGTAACATCCAGGCATGCATGGTGCAGGAGGAACTGAGAGTTCTATATCTTCGTCTGAAGACTGTTAGCAGATGACTGACTTCCAGGCAGCTAAGATAAGGGTCTTAAGGCCCATGCCCACAGTGACACACCTACTCCAAACAACGCCACACCTTCTAACAGTGCCTTTCCCTGGCCCAAGCATATACAAACCATCACACATACACATACGCACATATACACATACACATGTGCACACACACACACACACACACACACACACACACACACACAACCCAGTATGACGGTTATCTTGAAATGACTTATTCATGCTACACTACCATTAAGTAAAGCCAGAATGCCACACCTTCTACAGTAATCTTTGTCACTTATCAAACGCTGCCTATCCGTTGCAGTCAATTCCCATACACCTCATCAAGCATTACATTAATAGCCAAGACGATTTTGTTTTTATGCCTGGATGAAAACATTTTGAGGCTCTCTCTGTAGAGTACAAAGAATCCAAGTGTGAGAGAGAAATGACAAATTAGGAATGATCTTTTAAAAAAAAAAAAACAATCTGGGGCTTTCCAGACATGACCTTACAAGATTTACAGCCTACAGCTTTGCCTTCTATTGCAAGTAGCAGAGAATACAGAAGTCAGGTTTTGAAGCTGTGTTTGTATACATTTTTTGGATGATGTGAAAAACTAAACAAGCATTACTATACCCAACATAAGATAGTAAAGATTACGGATTTTCTGCAGCCAATCAGTGTGTTACCAAGTCCTGCAGTAAGAGAAGCATTTGACATCACTTAGACAGTTTATAGTCCGCTGAGAAGAGCATTGAAGAGCTACGTCTAGATACACGTAACTTCTTTCTTGCTTATTCTATACACACAGGAGTTGTCTTTCTATCTTCTAGCCAACTGGACAATTAAGTGGGACCCTGCACACTCAATTATTACAATAGGGTTTTGGTGCAATCCCTTCTTCTTGCAGAGTGAATAATATGGATTTGGGGCCACCTTGTGACAGACTAGAAAATTCCTTACACTGAATCCTAGGCTCTGAACTTTGGTTTCCTTTCATAGAGCATGTTACTGTCTTGAAAGTGTAACTAATGGCAAAACTGACTTCTACTAATAAAGAATGATTATGTTTACTACGAAGTCACAAAACAGTCAGTTTCACATTGATTTGTTTCTCTTCTTAACCACAGCAACAAGCTATCTACCTGTAATATATATATATATATATATATACATATACACATACATATACATATACATATGCATATATATAGGACTCAACCAAAGTTATCATGGTGTTAGGCATATTCCTGCTCTGAGGAAAGCTCAAACTATTCCATCTGAAGATGTAAATGAATCGTTCTGTGTTTGTATGAATGTACAAAAATTACACAGCAATGCTATATCTGCTACTTAGTAAAGTTCAAAGCTTTAAATTTCATTTTGTTAGCAGATTCGGGCTTTGAGGCTGTTTTTAGGAAGTCACTAAGTAACGGAAAAGCGAGAAGAACCTGAAAGAAAACTTCAAGAGCTGCGCCATTATGAATAAACTCAACAGTGTAGAAAATGGCGTAGGTTTGTGACATTTTTCTCACATACCACTATACCTCCTGCTTAATCTTATGTTACTATACCTTTTGTAATATTTATAAATTTATAATGAACAGGAAGTTTATATGGATGGGAATGTATTTCTCCCAAGACAGGGCTTTTACTGTTGACTTGAGTGGCGGTGCCTGATGAAATCAAGGTACAAACTGACATGGTGTCTGACCTGTAAATAAAATATCTTGGATAAAAATTCTTTTTTAGTTTCTTCATGTATTTCTGTTCAAGGCAGGGACATTTGTTCACAGTCGCTGCAGATGTACCGCACACATCAAGAGCCTCTTGTGTTTTCACTTTCATTGTTGACAGTTTTCCGTGTGGCGCTTTCACATCAGACTCCCTTTATCAGGCCACTTCCTTTTCTTTACCGGGATCACAATAGCGCAGATGGGGCAAACACGGATGCTGAGTAAACCACTTGCTGGGTTACTCGCTTTCCTATTTTCCCAACTCAATTTTCATTTACTCAGAACCAAAACCTGTATGCTTTTAAAAGTTTACTCTCAGGGCCAGAAATAGTTTTTAAATATCATCACATAGAATAGCTTTTAAAACTATTTTCGGAAGTCAAACTTGCTCCACTTGGTGGAAAAAGACGTCTATAGATCTCCGGTCGGAAGCTTATAACTGGGCTTCATTGTAGTGTGTAATGGTATAGTGCTTTGTTAGAGAAGGACGTCTACTCTTCCAGTCCATGGACTTAATAAGCAAAGACTGTGGACTTAGCTAAGGGGTAGAGTACTTGTTTACAAAGCACAAAGCCCTAGATTCAACCCTCAGCTCGGCAAGGATAAATAGCAGTTATGGGGCTGAGGTTGTAGCTCCGTGTTCCAGCTTTTGCTTAGCCTGTATGAAACCCTGGGTCCAGCCTCAACTGCTACAAGGGCAGGGAGGACAGAGAGCAAAAGGCATGCCTGAAGAAAAATGTTATTCGGGCTGTTGGAAATGGTCAGTAATTCAGGCCTCTTCATCTCTGCCACCCGATTCACCCAGACTATAAACTATCCGGGAGAAATAGATAACAGTAAGACCATGTCTCAAGGCCAGGAATCTGCCTTACATGGGCCTCATGGCTGTTTTATTTGGAGTACGTAATCAAAGTGAAAGAGAGGCAAATCTAAATAGATAAGCGCATGTGTCAGTAGAAATTGCCACATGGTCAAAAATGTAACCCCGGGATACCCACAACTGCAATCTCATGAAGCTGTCTCAAATATCAACGGGATGGATCAACGGAGACAGCGATCTTTCCAAGGTCTGTGGACCAAAGTTCATCAGAGTCTCTAACACCATTGACATTCTGGTCAGTCCTCACAGTACCGTATTATCCTTCAAATGATTTAGCATCATTTAGCTCAGGAGCCATGAAGGTGGAATAAATGCATAGCATCTAGAGCTAAACACTTGGATTATATTCAGTCTCTGCCTTTCGTTTGCGTTTCTGCAAGGCTTTAGTGGTTAGTGCTCATTTAAATTTAATACATTAGTAACATTGTTTCAGCTTCAAATCACCAGGTATTGGGACTATGACCTGTTTCACAGCCTTCTTGGAAAGAGGTAATAAAAAGTCAACTACAGAGGTGGGGCCTTGTGAGATTTTACTCATTCATGTTAGCATATCAACTGGTCTTGTCTTCTTCTTGCAGATCTTGTTTAGGAGAACACATTTTTTTTTCCATCTTTATTAACTTGAGTATTTCTTATTTACATTTCGATTGTTATTCCCGTTCCCGGTTTCCGGGCCAACATCCCCCTAGCCCCTCCCCCTCCCCTTCTCTATGGGTGTTCCCCTTCCCATCCTTCCCCCATTACTGCCCTCCCCCCAACAATCACATTCACTGGGGGTTTAGTCTTGGCAGAACCAATGGTTTCCCCTTCCACTGCTGCCCTTACTAGGCTATTCATTGCTATCTATGAGGTTGGAGCCTAGGGTCAGTCCTTGTATAGTCTTTGGGTAGTGGCTTAGTCCCTGGAAGCTCTGGTTGCTTGGCATTGTTGTTCATATGGGGTCTCGAGCCCCTTCAAGCTCTTCCAGTTCATTCTCTGATTCCTTCAACGGGGGTCCCGTTCTGAGTTCAGTGGTTTACTGCTGGCATTCGCCTATGTATTTGCTGTATTCTGGCTGTGTCTCTCAGGAGAGATCTACATCCGGCTCCTGTCGGCCTGCACTTCTTTGCTTCATCCATCTTGTCTAATTGGGTGGCTGTATATGTATGGGCCACATGTGGGGCGGGCTCTGAATGGGTGTTCCTTCTGCCTCTGTTCTAAACTTTGCCTCCCTATTCCCTGCCAAGGGTATTCTTTTTTTTTTCCGGAGCTGAGAACCGAACCCAGGGCCTTGCGCTTACTAGGCAAGTGCTCTACCACTGAGTTAAATCCCCAACCCCGCCAAGGGTATTCTTGAGGAGAACACATTTCTGAACTTATGTCAGTGTAGTTTCCCTATCATATATAGAAGACACAGCCTCACAGCAGACTTCCTGGTCCCCAGCTCTTACACTCTTTCTGCCCTCTCTTCCACGATGTTACCTGAGCCTTGGGTATAGAGGTCGTATTAAAGATCTATCAGTTATGATTGGGTACCCCATGGTCAGTGTTCTCTATGTATTGACAAACTGAATTTTTGTGGTAGTCTCCTGTCTACTGTGAAAAGAAGCTTCTAAAGTAAATGTTAAGCTACAATTACCTGTGAATTTTAGGACAGGTTTTTGGAATATAATTGGTAATTATACTGGTTTAGGAAACTGGTAATATTGGAATCTCATCTAGGATCTATAACTTAGCAGTGACAGGTAATTGATTAGGTTGACAGTGTCACACATTAATTTTCTCCTACTGAGTGGGCTATTAGTCTGATTAGATAGCAGTTGAGCAGCCCCAAGTTATGTGTCACTAGTCCACACTTGGATGTATCTTGTCATACTGGTCATTATTGTGGTTCATGGAATTTACAGATTTGTTTTGCTTCAAACAGCAAAGAGAAAGGTTTTAGAAATAAATTACTTTTTTTTGTCTCAAATAGCACTTTGCCATAGAAATCAATGTTCTCTAAGGCACTTATCTCAAGAGGATTTCCTCACAATTATGGAACCCTGGATGTTCCATTTACATTGTCAAAGACCCTTGGATCCAGATATATGGAATTCCCAGAATACTTGCCCCAAATTGTGAGGGCTAGCCCGCAGACAAGCAGAGTCGCTTCAGTTCTGAAAAGACTGTTCCTTACTCGTATGAATTCCCTGAAATGCCTGACCACCCAGCTGCCCCACAGACTCGGCCTCTTGTAAAATAAATGCAAACATAACTCTGGAATTCAGAAAAAGCAGGCCTAGGAGTACTGCAGCCAAGAGCAAACAGATGTCAGTACCATGTTAAACTTTATAGCCCAGCACTTCCCTCTTGCTATAATGTCTATCACAGTATCGATGGCACCGAGCCAGTCTACATTTGTAAATTAGAAACAAAGCATTTGAAAGTATTTATATGATGTTAAAAGAAAAAACTATAGCAAAATCTACTGCAGGCCATTCCTCTCTATTAACTAGGCTGAGATGCAAAAGTGTATAAGAATGTGTCACCGTGAGCTAGGATCAAACAATATTTGATATAATGCAAGATCTGAAAAAGCAAATTTGAGGCTAATTTTATCAAATGACACTATCCTGCTAGATAATTTAAAATTGTTGATTTTGAAGACTCTGGGAAAGGTCTTAATTTTTAGAAATGCAAATAGAAAACATAGTT
The DNA here is from genome assembly GCF_011064425.1 of Rattus rattus. NCBI lineage: Eukaryota > Metazoa > Chordata > Mammalia > Rodentia > Muridae > Rattus > Rattus rattus. Next base: position 4,295,015 of record NC_046164.1, read on the forward strand.
TAAATCAATCTTTGACAATAATTGCCTTTCTCATCGAGAGTTTTGAATTATTCTCTATATGAAAAATAACAGTTGGGCATGATGGCATATCCCTGTAGTCCTAGCTACTTTGGAGACTGAGGTAAAAAGACTGAGAGTTCTAGAGCACCCTGGACATCATAGCAAAGGCTTCCCTAACCATAGATAGATGATAGATAGATGATAGATAGATAGATGATAGATGATAGATAGATAGATGTAGGCCAGCACTCTACCACTGAGCTATATCTCAAGCCTAAAACTTACATTCAGAAAACATCAGCAAAACCCCGACTATCTCCAGAGATGACTTTAATTTTTTTGTGTGATGATGATGAAAGAAAAAAGCAAGAAAAGTAAAAACAAAACAATAACAAAAAAAAAACCTTCATGCTAAGCACACACCGTGGTAGACAGGGATCTCAGGATGGCTAATGACTCAAGAATCTTCAAAATGGACAGGAAATGATTATGGTTTAGGTCTTTGTCAATAGAATACTGCATAAAAATAGTATGTGGTCCAATGTTAATAAGTAAAGATGTTTGCCAGTGGAACCTTTAACACAAGTTTATATAAGTTGTAACAAATAGGCTTATAAGTTCAATTAAAATATGAAATACATGCTTTCCAGAGCACATTTAGTGACTAAAAGTCTCCATCCATCAATTATGGCATTTTAATTTGATAGAACCTACATAACTGAAAAGTTCAATGCAAGTCAAACCTGACCCATGAACTTAGACCAATATGGTAGGAAAAAAAACCTAGCGTTAATGATAGTGGTTCGTGAGAATGTTTTGATTTCTTTTGAAATCAGAAGGAGAAAATGAATGTTTAGAATGAAATGAGTTATCTTTCCCCCAATCAAACCAGATGGAAATTTTAGAGTCTACAAAACATGTTTCTAAAACAGAAAAAAAATGCTGAGATAGTTAAAATCCTATAAAACATAAATGTTGATTTTAGTACATAGTCCCACAGTGCTTGATGAATCAAAATCCCTCAGAAGTCATTTGGTATTTCTGCCAGCATTAATTTAACACACATAGAGAGCATGTTGTAACAGTCAGGTATCAGACAGTTTCGATGCCCTTTCTGTCTGTGAATCGCAGGCAAAAGAAAGCTCTATTGATCAGATATGTGCCTACCGTCACACAGTGCTAGACAGAGAAATGGCCGAGAGAAGAGTGGATCAACACTGCCGGGAAGCTGAGTTTAAAACACTAGCGTGCATGGTCGTGGGTAGAGACCTGAGTTTGTGTGCTGCTGAGGTCTTTAAAGCTATTGCCACACTGCTGGGGTGTGCCTGCATCCTTGCTGGAGTTACTGGAAATTATATAGAATCCAATATACACCTTGTACCTTGTACCTGCACCTGAGTCGACCCGGACAGAGAACACTCTCTGTCTTTTAACCAAACTTCACTGTGTTTAAATTTTAACTTGACATTTTGCAATACACATACACACACACACTTCAATTTGATTGTTTTTATTCGTGTTCCTAATTTTAATGATACTTGTATTTTGAAATTATTTTCGATGCATAGAAAACCTTTAAGAATGGTATGAGGAATTGCGGATTACATCCTATCTATGCTTTCTGAAACTTCCTAAGAACAAGGAAATTCTACTAAAACTAGAAAAAATAATGGTGGCATAAAAGCATTACTGAACCTACATATTTTGTTAAAGCCATGATAATTATCAATAAATTATAATTTATATGCAGGGATTGGTGGACAAACAATGGGATCCAGTTTAGAGCATTGCATCTTAGATTTTACTGATGTATCTGGTTGATTTTTATTATTCTTAAAAAGTTCCTTAATCTGAATTGTCTGGTGTTTCACTGCGATTGCACTTGGTTTTAGCACTGAAGATTCAAAGTGATGTGGTTTTCTTGTCATTGTGTAATAGGGGGATATTTATTTATTTCCAGGACATACACTTGTTTCTTTATTTTTTGATATTATAATAGAACTATATTTTCCATTTCTGTTTCCTCCTTTCAAACTTTCAATACATTCCTTGTTGGTATCCCTATGTTTTAACAACAACAAAATATTTAAAATATTTTCCCCTCAATGAATAGAACATAGAAGTAACTTTATGTCATGAAATTGGTGGATCTGTTAGTTTGCTGGGCATGCCATACAAAATGACATAGGCTGGTTGGCTTAACGATCATAACTTTTCTCACAGTTCTGAAGACCATGAAGTAGGTGGGGTGGGGCAGGGGGAGCAGATATTAGCTCCTTCCAAAAGCGCTCCTCTTGGTCTACTCAGAGCCAGCTGTGTTCTACCAGTGTCCTCAGGGGTCCCTTTCTCTGGGCATCAATCCCTCAATTCTCTACCTCTTATATGGGCACTGATTCATTATGATCAACACAAATGAATGCTCCTTTTGGTTAAAAGATGGTCCCAAATATTTGACTTGGTAAGTCATTCTCATTCCTTTGGCTAATACTCAGTGTTCTAATTAGCTTCTTGGTTGCGGAACATTGACGAAAACAACTTGGGGAGGTAACTTGACCTATGGTGATATTCTGTGGTGGTCTGAATAAGAATTCCCCGTCCCCCCACGACTAATATATTGGAATGTTTGGTTTCCAGTTGTTAGAAGGATATTTTGGAAGGATGAGGATGTATGCCCTTATTGGAGAAGGTGTGCCACTAGGGGAGAGCTTTGCAAAAGTCTACATCAATCTCACCATCTATCTATCTATCTATCTATCTATCTATCTATCTATCTATCTATCTATCTATCTATCTATCTATCCCATCCATCTATCTATCTATCTATCTATCTATCTATCTATCTATCTATCTATCTATCTATCTATCTTGTTGGGAGCCATTTAGGAAAGACTAAATTAAACAAGTGACTTTCTGGAGACAGCTCAGCCTGTTGAATGCCATTATTAAATAGTATCATAATTCCTGGGAATTAGCCTTCCCTGTTGAACATATTTTCTGCAGATCAACAAAGATGTACTCTCTTGTAATGCACTGTAGACAAACTGATAGTTTCAATTCCTAATACTGACTTCATAGGATTTTTGGACTTATGGAAGTAATTTTGACCCTCTATAGTATAAAAGCTACAATTAGAGCTCTGTAAACCTTCATGCGTCACAGGCTATTGCACCAAGATAGAAATCAGGCATGAAACACATTTACTATCAGAGAAAACATTCCTTCTAGGTTGCCTGTGAGACCATTATCTGATAAAGGTCATAAATGGGAAACTTATTGGTACAAGAACAGAATATAAAATATTGAAGGAATTTATCTACACAAAACGTCAAAACTAATGAGAAACAAGGTAGACGATTTGCCTCTTGACAAGACCTTGCTAACTTATGACATAAGAATTATTGTTTTAAAACTTAATGAACTTGTGGAGCTAGTGACATAATACAGTTTAATTAGGTACTTGTCTTAATGGAAACACATGTAGACATTTCTGCTAAAACTTCTTATTCAATTTATGGTGAACCTTTGAAATGTAATGATGCTTGGAAAACCATTGATCTCTCTCCTAAGAAAGTGTAAGAACTGAGGACAATGAGAATAAGAGAGAGGGGGCTTCCCTCACTCAGCAACAACAAGGAAAGGATCTTTTCTTTCACCAGTAGAAAGATGAGGCTTTTTCTTTCAGTCTTCCTTTCAGCAAAAAACGGGGGAAGGCTTTCTCTCTCTGAGCATTGAAGATTGGAGCTTATTTTTCCAACCGGAATTAATGAGTTCTTTCTGTGCTGGCGCCTGCTCAATAAAACCTGCTCATGGGGCTTTGGTTCCGTCCATCATATATAAATATGTATATGGCCCATCATATAAATATATGTGATGTGTGTGTGCAAATACTGCATCAGGAAAGCAAAAAGCAGAGCCAGACATGGGTTGGATAGTGTCTGTTAGTAGTCATGCGCCTGACTTTAGCCTGATAGCCTCTGGCCCAGAAATCTGACTTGAATCCCTTGCCTCTCTAACAATCACATCCTCCCTCTGGTCACATCGGCAGCTAAGCCAAAAAATAGTCAGAAGAAGGTGACTTCATACTCATACTCAGCCCATATGTCATGGCTCCTTTCCCTACACTACAATAATGACAAGTCCAGTATCATGGTCTCCAGGAGAGGCCCTGTAGAAATATTGTCTTTTCTCCTGTCCACCATCGAGTGTAAGTTCTGAACGTCTCTCTCAAACCTTCCCCTTTTGTCCTTCCTATCCTTCCTTTATACACCCTTTCCTTTTCCCTTCTCAACACTTATTTCTGTAGCTTTTCCTTATAGGCATGATCGATTAATAGGAAAAAACCGATAAATGCTTACCATCTGGACACCCAGAAACCATGGCTATTAAGGTGTGGGTATGTTCTTTTCATTTCTCATGTTATGTCCATGCTCTACAATTTGGGTTCCACTGTACATATAGATTTATACCCTGTTCATTTCACTTTCTTAACGTCAGTCAGTAGTTCTACTCCATGATTGTCACATCGTTAGTTCTAGGTGTGCTTGAATCTGATAAGTATTCTAACATACATTACCTGGTATGGCATGGTGTGGTATGGTATGGTATGGTGTGGAAAGCAACCATGACATATGACCTGAGATACGAATAAGTAGTCACCTTATTCTAATTAGCCTTTTGGCTTAGCTGCTAGGCTGTGTGTTTAAATTAAACATTTCTCCTTCTTACCCCATTGTGCTAAGCCAAGCCCCCACCTCACTTTTGGCCCTATCACTTAGAAAGCTCCTAATGAATCTCACCACACCGCCTTTCCTGCCAAGTGAAATTTCTAAATGCAAACCCAGTCATGCCTTCCCCTGACTCTAACCTTCAGGACATGTTTACACGCCATTCCCCTCAGGATTCAGTTGATGCTCCTGAACCTCATAAAACTTCCTTCTCCCCCTACCTTTTCCAGAATCTTCTATGGGTCCATTCTTCCATCCTCCCCCTTCAACTTTAGTCTTGCAATTTCTTGTTTATGAGTCTTTTGTTCATACCGTTCCCTCTGTATGGTGTAGACCAGGGGTTCTCAATCTTCTTAATGCTGTGACCCTAAATACAGTTCCTCGTGTTGTAGTGACCCCAGTTACACAATTACTTACATGCTACTTCATGATTGTAATTTTGCTACTGCTATGAATAGTAATATAAGTGTGTGCTTTCTAGTGGTTTTAGGTGACCCCTGTGAAAGGGTTGTTTGGTCCCCCGAAAGGGCTATAACCACAAGTTGAGAACCGATGGGGTAGGCCTTTCACTTCTGGGTATGATAGAACCCATAAATCTGCCAGTGTCCTAATAGAGAAGCTGCCTAGACACTTTCTGAAAATCCCTTTTCCCATTCCCCCTGTGTTCCCTCATCTAGATAAAGAGCAAGCTCTGTTCTTTCCAGTCTATGAGGCTCTGCTCAGTCTACTATCCTGCTCTTATATGACTACGTGGAGTTCTTCTCTTTAATAACATGAGCTGAAAATGAATCCCACTCCTCTGAGATTGTAGGGAACATTCGAGAAAACTCATGTTGACCAGTCTTTCACTGTCATTCTGGCTCAGCAGTCAAGAGTTCCTTCTCTTGGCTCAGCTCTAACCTCAGCGAGCCTAGCCCATGAGTCACAAATTCCTGAACACAGTGCTTAATTGACACAGCGAGGAAGCTCTGTCCACACATGGGATTTCCCAAGGATTTTAAAATCTCCCTTTAAAATACCTTTCCCTAAGCATTTCCACCACAGATGCCTCCATCAGTGAAGTAGAATAACAGAGATAACAGGGCAATGCTGCTCTGAAGATGAACCAGAATATTTCCCCGAAGAACCTGCCTTTAAGGAATTACAAAAGAAGGCATGGAAGGTATTTAAGAGATTCAGCCCACAAACTTGATAAATTCAAACTCAACGTGCACATTTTAACAGAGCAGACATTAGGCTGGTTTGAGCAAGGATTAAAAAGACAGATGGAAATTTCTATGACTGGATCAAAATTCCAGATCAGTGCCAAGAAAATAAAACCATCTCTTTTAAGCATAAGCTATTGGAAAGCGTTAGTTAACAGCACTGTGGTGACATCATTCTGATTCACTACGCTGACCTTTGTCGCCATTACTAGTTACTGGGGTCAGTTCCTATTCTAAGTGTGAGGACGAACATTTTTACATAATTTAAGCAACACTGTTCAATCAAGCAGATCATAACTTCAAGACAATAATAGATGCGTGTACCACAAAGGAGCTCAACCCCTTGGTAGGGCAAGCTTTTGCCAAAGCTTTGGAAGGGGTGCCAGGAATGTGTATCATATATTTTTATAAGTATGCCGAAGTCCTACATTTTAATGAAGCTGGTTAGAACTGTGCTCTCTCCCCTTTACCGTCACTTCCTTTCTTGGCTCTTCTGGGGCTGTGTGATACTGGCATAGCTGTAAGCACTTTTGAAGTCTGGCTAAAGGGAAGTTGTGCACAGTGAAATTTAGCGCACGTTTAGTGATATTTATTGGTTCACTGTTACATTCTGAATGGCTCTGGCCAGAATACCTTTTATAAATGCCTCTTTGTTCCCTACACATATTCTTTCGACTTCCTGATGCAGAAGCCAGACCATGTCTGAGTCATCCAGGTCAGCATGTTACAGCCGTGGAGGAACATGGTTGAAGTACATCTAGCTAGAAGATTGGCTAGGGGAGTTTCTTCCTATTAGTAGGGGGTAGAGTTATGAAGATAGGTAAATCTACATCAGTCCTAAACAAACAAAATCATCTCACAACATGTTCAAAATAATCAATGTGTTCAATTGTTCATTTTCATGCATTTTTTGAGGTATTTGTTTGGAACGTTCACGCTTGGTTGGAATTTGAGCATGTTACATAGAATCCACCAAGTTATTAGTGTTTGTAGAGCATGCATCTGCAAGACAGAAAGCTCTGTATATGAAGTTGTGTTCTAGTGTCGTCAGGTATGTTACTGTGACAAAACACTGACCAAAAGCAAGTTAGGGCAGAAAAGGCTTTACTTCAGCTTAAAGGTGAAAGGGTTCATCACTGAGAGGAGAGAGGGCACAACTTAAGCAGAAAATTTAACCAGAAACCACAGAAGACCTCTGCTTGACAGCTCACTCCCAGATACATCTTTGCTAGCTTGTTTATATATAGTCCAGGCCTACCTGCCCAGGAACAGTGCTGTTTACGGTGGGCTGGGCCCTTGTACATCACTTAAGCATGAAGACAATCCTCCACAAGCATTGCCACTGGCCAGTATGATCTGCACGATCCCTACTTCTGATTCCCTTCTCAGTTGACCTTCTAATATCGAGTTGACAAGTTAAAGTTGACCAGGACAAATTGCAAGCTTTATGCATCCAACTACTAGCAGTGGCTAAAGTTTCACTGATAAAAATGTAACTTAATAATTTAAATTTATAGCATTTTTTCATGCAAGAATTTCTTGTAAGCCACAGGTTAATAAACACTGAAGAAGAGATGAAAAGCTTTGGAAGATTGCACGGTCTGAAATAAAAGGAAGATTTCTCACAGCCGGTAGGTTTCTATTTCCATCACAACAACACACTTCTATACACAGAGGGATCTTATTCGCTAATGTGGACAACTACTTGGCATGGATTCGTACATCAACATAGAAAAGCTTAGATTTGAATCAATGGCTGGCCTGGGAGACACTGATCATTATGATTACAGATGGAGAGAAGAACAGTGACCATAATATGGATTTATAATATTGGTATGTTGAGCATTGACTGTAAAGCTTCTGAATTCCTCCAAACCAATAACTGGGACAGCTATTTTTCAAACAATAAAGGTTAAGTAGACATCGAAAAATAAGTTGCTCTTTCTATTATTTGAATAGGAAATTGCCTTAAAATACTTTTATATGAAGAAGAAGGAGAAGAAGAAGAAGGAGAAGGAGAAGAAGAAGAAGAAGAGGAAGAAGAAGAGGAAGAAGATCATGAATATGTAACCAAATCTGTGCAGTTGTTTTTAAGAATGAGTACCAATTTTCTAATATTGAATAATAATTTCCAGAATAAACATGTCCTGGGGTCATTTTAGGGATATTCTCTCCTGTCTGTCATTAGCTCCAAGGAAAACTCATTGGGCTGGAGAGATGGTTCAGTGGTTAAGAGCACTGTCTGCTCTTCCAGAGGTCCTGAGTTCAATTCCCAGCAACTACATGGTGGCTCACAACCATCTGTAATGGAATCTGATGCCCTCATCTGGTGTGTCTGAAGACAGAGACAGTGTACTCACATAAATAAATAAAATAAATCTTTTTAAAAAAGAAAACTCATAGACAGAATTGGTGTTATTCTCGCTTACAAGTGGGTCTTGCTTTCAATATTTAGGTCAATTCAGGCTTGAAAATCCACATTTAGATGACCAGGTCGTTGGAAACGGTATGCTATATGGAACTATGCACTCTCTGTACAAAGAAAATTCTCTAAATTTTTTGTGGTAAGATTAGTCGTCCGGTCATTCTTCAATGTAAACAGAGAACTATGCCATAATATATCAGGAGAGACAAAAATTTACTTACTCATTTGTTCAAGGCTGAAAATCAGCTACAACTTTTATATAAATGTTTCTCCTAATCTTCAAGCATCTCCTTTGGAAGGGTTGGTTCAACGCTAGAAATTGAAGATCCAAAGTCTTAGCTCTAACTTTGCATTCTTAAATTGTCCTTGAGAGTTAGGAAGCTAAGGAATCTCTAACATCTCTGAAGACTGCTCCTTGGGGCTGGTCTGCCTGTCAGTGGCCTCTCCCACCTGTGTTTTGTTTCCATTTCAGACACAGTGTAATAAAAGAACTTCAAATATTATTTAATATGCCAACTCCTTTACCCCAACATCTTTCACCTCTTCACAGGATGAAAACAAAATAAAACAACAATAACAACAAAGCAGAGGCTAAACAATAAAGATACACTGTATGTTGTTTTGTTGTTTACAATAAATGTCTCTTTCTGTGCTCAGTTTTACACTGAAATCTTTCTTTCAGGGATGTCCCATGGCATGATGTCCTTTGGGCCTCATGAAACTTTGATCTGTCAAACTTTTAAAAGGTTTTGCAGTTTTAAACTTCTTAAAAGTTTCATGCACATATTAATCCACTGTAAACTCCTCTAGGGACCATGAATGATGTTTGCTCCTCACATGGAGTCAAAGAACAATGTGGCCTAGATATGAAAGGTGGCCTGTTCCCTCCTGACTCTGAATCCCTTCTCCGTATTCCTGTGTGACCTTGATGCTGTCTCTTTAGTTCCAGGCCCTAATGTGCAAAAACAAAGCAGGAGAAGAAATTCAGAGAACAAAAACAAAGAGTAAGGGATAACTGGAATTAACTCAGTGTTTCACCAAAATGTAGACTCAATTAATAACAGTTATTATAGTCCAAGTGTCCCAGATATTCAGTCACATTTTCACATGTACAAAAAAATTGCACTTCTGCTACTCTTAGCTCTATTTGAAGTACTATTCTTATACCGCTAACAGGGCTTATATTGTGGTCTATCTTATGTTAGAGAGAATTGAGGTAGGCTGAAAGTAGTTTTCTAAAAGATGAGATTTGAAGAGTGACCTGACATAGTTGTCCATGGCCACCGCTCTCTGATCCCAGTGCATTCGTTTGTTTCAGTGAGAATATTTACTGAGCAGGTGGCCAGTTAACAACACTAACTTTATTTGTCGTCTATGATTTAGGTCAACCTCTCTGAATCCCGGTTGCCCCACCTATACTGTATTGTAGGTTGGTGTGAGAGTTAAATGAATTCATGCACAGAAAAAGCCAGGATCCTGGCTGCCCAGAGCAGATACTCCATGTATATTTTAATTCTCACCCTCTTTGCTGTTTTGCCAACTAATTCTTCTTCATCATGAACTCTGTGGCAGCCTGAAGACCCACAACACATGCATATTAATAACTTTCTATATTGCAAAGCAGATAGAGATTTTTGTAGTCATTATAATCAAGTAGTTAGAGATTTTCATAGTTTCTGGAAAAGCAGATGTCACAGTCAACTCAAGGCCGGTCACACAGCTCTGTCGTCTCCATATTTGAGTCCAGCAAAGTGTCCCTGAACCGTTCCCATCCCTGTGGTCACTCGCACAGTGGTACGTTCAGCAAGCAAGCAATCCATTTTAGAAAGACACGGCGTGTCAGGGCCGTGCATTATTTTATTTGAGCCTAGAACATTTCAACAGAAGAGCTTAAGGCAACATTTAATGTGACAAGAGGAAATGGTTCTGATTTTGTGCCAAGTTCCCTCCTTCTCAAAACAGGTCTAAGTCCAGTGCGGGTGACTCACCTGCCTACCTTCAGGGGACCGTGCAGATCTAGAGTGCTGGAACACATTAGATCCAAAGTGAAGAAACCACTGTAAGGCAAGATATTCTTAAATCAAAATGTCACAGGAAACAGATTATGTGTCCACTAAGCACCTTACCGTCTTTTCATTATAAGAAGATCGTCAAGCCTTATATGGCTCAGAGCTTGGATACTGGAAGTCCAGACGTCATTGTACTGACTGCCCCAGGGTGCTCCCAGCTTCATTGCCTAATGGAGGATGAAACCATGGCAGATAGGTATTTAAGAGTTTACAGGGTGAGACAGGCCCAGTGAGAATTATGTTAACCCTCTCTGAGGACAAATCCACAATGCCCTAAAGCCATTCTACCAGTAAGCACCTCATAAAAAAGAATCTTATCACTTTTGAACAGCAGCACAAGGGTAGAGTGTAAAACTTACAGCTTGAGTTTCTGGGAGACTCATTCAACCTATATGCCAACTACTGCACCGTGATGGTAGAGACTTTCAGGCAAACGTCTGGAAAGTCATGGTTGTAATTGTAACAAGAAAGAAGTGGTCTTAAGGTATTACTTTCCTTAGCCTTAGGATGAAATGCGTCATCTTCAAAATTATAACAACAACAAAAGAGAAACCTCTAATGAAGAAAAGCTAAGCCTTTGCCCAATGATATTTACTCAATGAGAAGACTTTGACAGAGCTTTGGTAACCTTGGTGGATGTCAAGGAGCAGGGCTCAAAAGGCTTCAAACCTGTGTGTCTGACAGCACTGACAAAGTCATATGCACGACCCTCCCAAGGCCAGTAGTGAAGGGCTTCACTAAAGTACAACTGTGGTTTTTTACAAGACGTTTCCTGGAACAAAATGTTGTCATGCTGACACAGTACAAGTCTCAGAAGAGGACTCCAGGAAGTGGGGAGTTTGACTATAGGTTTCAGGCCTAGAACAATTCATTTACACTCTCTGCATGCTACAGTGGGTTAAAGCCTGGGACTAGACTTTCGCACAACCCTGACTTACCCAGATCGTTAGTCGAATTAATCACTTTCTCTTTCCATACTGTTCTAAACTATACATGTCTGTTCTCTTAGGATCTTTTCAACTATCTGCCAATGAGGGTGACTCAGAGAACTGGTCACCAAGAATCCTCAGTGGGAGCCCATTAATCATTATTTGAAAGAGAACACCATACCTCTCCAGCCCCCAAGCCATGTAGTAAGAGATGGACACATTGCTAATGACTCCCCCAGAAGAAATCCTTTTGTCTTTCAACATTTTTTCTTAGGTAGTAGCACCTTGGTTTAAATGGAAAGAAAAAATGGTAATTCCAGGATCTGTTTTATGGGGACAAACTGTTAAACACCCTTTGCGTGTGACAGCTGCCTCAGTGGTCAAGTCAGGAAAGAAAGAAAAAACCCTCTGTGAATGAAAAGTAGACAAACAGCTAAAGAGCCTTAGTTGAGAATGCTGGAGGACAGGGCAGAGATCAGGTATGAGGAGTTAGAAGCAAGAGTGTGTTGCTAGGCCAGCTCTTAGAAAATAATTAAAAATTAAATTAAAGCCCCGGTGTGGACCATTTGCATATTTATGGTGTAAACATTTCTATGACTAAACTTTTGTAACCAACCGTTGATAAGGGCTAAAAAATTTCCCACAATTTAGCAATAAGCTCTGAACACAAGTGAGCTGGCCTGGCCAGAGAATAGCAGTAGCAAATGCCAAGAAGTGCTCGCCTGCCAAGGTCTAACTCCCATGGTATCTCCAGGGTTATGACTCTTTCCTTGGCTATGAAGCACATGCTTTTTCTAGCACTGCCTTTTAAAGACGCCGTCACTACATCGTACTTGAGGGAGTTTGTACTCATCCCCCGTTATTCAAGAATGGTCTTTCCAGTGAGTGTTTGAATTGAGTGAAGTAAGTCGCTCCTCAAAGTGACAGCCACAGGACTCGTGACAAGTACTTTCCCCTCAACGAACCCTTGTCACACTTTAGACTTCTAAAAGGATGCAAGAATTTACATTCTAAAATAAGCTGACATCATTCAAACATCACACACACACACACACACACACACACACACATTTGCCATTTACCACTCAGTAAAGTAGCCTTTCCAGAATTATTTTTCATCTTCCATTTGCCTAAAGTGATCCTGGGCTTGACTTTACAAAGAAAGGAAATAGCATGACCGTTTGTTGGCATCCTGTTGACCTCTGCATTCAAGGTCATGCTGTTTCCTCTTCTGCTTCATCCGTGGCTTCTCCTAGCAGCCTAAGGACAAGAGCGGAGCTGACCTTAAGGTAATTAGTTACATCTAGCGACACATGTGCCGTGAGTGAGCAGCCTGAATTTTGAAACAAAAGCTCATTTGGCAAGACTTCAGTTTGTTGAGTCATGAGCCTGACAAGTAGCTGCAACCCATGAAGTAGCATTTCCTGAGTGCAAGCATGAGAGAGGGAAGTGCGGCTAAGCCTTGTGCCAATGTTGCTCTCTGTACTTCTGCCTGAAGCCACAGCCTCATTATAAAATTCCACTCTATTCCATTCAACCCCAGTTCCATGAATCAATGCAAAGATCAGACTTTGAGACCATACGCCAAGACTTGAGATCAGTATTGCCCAGGTTTCAACTTTCTCCTGCTCTGTGAAAGTTCTCTCCCAGGAATGAACAACAGCTCCTGACTGTTAATCCACGACCTGCGCCACCCCTTACATGATGGATAACAGCAATTTGGGAAACAAGTTTTCTGTGGTTGAAATTCTCATCTGTTAGAATATAAACAATTATAATTAACATTATGAAAGAAACTCTATTGAGACAAGTGAGAATAGTGCATAAAGTTCTTCAGCTACAAAAATAAAAACAGATGATGGATTGACAGATAGGTAGATAGATTAGATGATAGATGATAGATAGGCAGGTAGATAGGTAGATAGATAGACAGATAGATAGATAGATAGGTAGATAGGTAGATAGATAGACAGATAGGTAGATAGATAAAACAAGAGCGACTTTCCATTAGCCCTGTGTATGGCTTTCTCATCCTTTTTTTGTAGACTAATGTACATATTTTACATTCCGTGGAAGAATGTCTTCTCAGTTAATGTTAATGACTCAGGAGAATTAGAATCCAGGATTTGAGGGTGTGGCTATGTCTCAGCAAAATGGTTAACATTGAAGCCTTCAGGACAGGTTTCAAGGCTATGGGAAAGAACTCTAAATAAATGAGTTCAAAATAATTTCTCAACTATAAGAACTATAAGGATGCAATATGAATTAGGAGAGATTTCATGAATCCAAAGGAACAAAGTCAGCTCACCTTGTGCCAGCTTGTCAGAAAGATACTCAGGCAGGCAGATTCCTGAGTTCAAGGTCAGTCTAGGACGGAGGGGAGGTTAGGTCCAGGTGTGGTAGAAATGGTAATTTCCGGGCAGGGTCCCACCCAACTAGCTTAACGGCTATGCTTAACAAAGGAAGACAGATCTCTGAATTTTTTTGCAAGGTTAAGAAAAAATGTATGCTTGCTGTCTCAAAAAAAAAAAAAATTAAAGGACTGGCCTCAGTAGATGCTGATTCATACGATAATCATAAGGAAACCTGGAGTAAACGACTGGATTGGTATGTAAAATAAGAGACTGGACCTGCATTCTGCAGGAGATGAGCCAGAAAAAAAAAATTAGGATAAAAAGGGAGAACAGACAGACAGACAGACACACACACACACACACAAGCAAGTAGGACAGGGACCGAGAGATCTTGTAGAATAGCAAGCAAGCAGAATATAGAGATTCGATCTCTCTCTCTCTCTCTCTCTCTCTCTCTCTCTCTCTCTCTCTCTTTCTCTTTCTCTGTGTGTGTGTGTGAGTGTGTGTGCCTGTGTATGTGCATGTGCCTCTGTGTGTGTGTGTGTGTGTGTGTGTGTGTGTGTGTGTGTTTATGGGTGTGTGAAGGGTGTGTCTATGGTACCAGTGTTGTTCAGGAAAAGGTGTGAGATCCTTTTGAGCTGGAGTGACAGGCAGTACTGAACCATCCCATGTGGATGCTGGAAAACAACCTCTGGTCTTGGGAAAGATCAGCATGTGCTCTCGACCACTCAATCACACCTCCAGGCTCACAACTGATTAACTTTTAATTTCATCTAGTAGGAAGTGGGGTGCAGCGGTAAGGTATGATAACCTTACCTTTTTCTTTATCTCTCCTTCTTGCCTGCCAGAAGAAACATCCTTAGTTAGATAATGGAATCAATGGCTGTTGACCCAGTTGACAAAAAGATTCAAAGAAAATTTGCTACGTCAAGTAGAACGGGTACTGTGTTAATCTTTTATCTCTGCTGTGAACATTGTCCCACTGCCACTATTATCAACAAAAGCATCTGGAGCAAGCATTCCTGCCAGGAAAAGGCCAGTCTGTGTAGCAATTTACTGTAGCTCTCTGCTGTGCAAACCTCTAGGGGTGATGAAATCTGAGAAGCATGTCCTTTAGTTTGATTTTTTTTTCTTCCTGACTGGAAATATTCAGCAAAATAAGCTCTCACAATTGGAAATTTGTGTGTGTGTGTGTGTGTGTGTGTGTGTGTGTGTGTGTGTGTGTGTGTCCAATGTTTAATGGAGCGGAATCCCTGAAGGAAGGGTTTTGTGGTTTCCAGGTTGTTTTTCTTCTTTCTCTTCTGAGTCAAGCAGTTACTGTTACACATTCACTCACATGGATAAAACACGAAAGGGCCACAAAACAATACTTTAGCAAAGAACACACAATACACTGTGATATAGTCCTTATAGAAGCAATTCTAACCTATTATGTGTCATTCCATTATATTTAAATATTGGTATAACCCACAAAAGTTATTTCAGGAAACACCAATGTGGACCGTGGCCTAAGGTTATAAATTATCGATTTGGACACTTCTTGATGACAAAGCCAAGCTTTGCCAGTCTGTATTGGGATTTCCTTCTTACCTCTGCTTCCTGTACTTTGAGATCAAGTGAAGAAAGACAGGATGCATAGACCAGTTGGACCAGCCTGTTTGTCAAAACTCCTTTGGGGGTTGAACAACCCTTTTACAGGAGCTGCCTGAGACCATTGGAAAACACAGACATTTGCATTACAATTTATAACTAGCAAAATTACAGTTACGGAGTAGCAACAAAAAGATTGATGGTTGGGGGGGTCACCACAACGTAAGAAAATGTATTAAAGGGTTACAGCATTAGGAAGGCTGAGTACCACTGGGCTTCTCACCCCTCTACACTCAACCAGAATTCCAGCTCTTGACCCCGTGTCTGGCATACCTGCAAATTTCAGGGCCGAAGCATTGGTGTTGGAATGGCCAACTAAATGCAGGAGCTCCCGAGTCTTGTTTCCATTGCTGTAACAGAATTGCGGATTGAGTGGCTTATAGAGTAAATGAATTTACCTCTTACTGTTCCGGAGGTTGGAGGCTGGTGAGTTCCAGAGCATGGTAGTGATGCAGGACTTGCTCTGCATCATAACATCATAACGTGGTGACGGAGCGAGTCAACAGGAAGGCAGAGAGAGGGAGAGAGCTGGCCCAAGTCACCCTGTTATCATCACCACCACCACTGCTGCAACCAACCAAGGTCTAAAATAGCAGCGTTAATCCATTTACCAGGCTGTGCCTTGGTATCCTAACCACATCTTAAAGGCCTCACCCCTCAAGGCCCTTACTTCGAGAAATAAATTTCAAAAGGAGCTTGGAAGGAGACACTCAAAGCATAGCAGAGGGGCTCTAGGCTGCAGGGACTCTGGAGGAAACTATTATTGTCACATACACATCTCTGTGTAAGTTCCTAGAATAAACTGTCTTGTTGAAAAAATAACTATACTTTTCAAGAAGGAGAAATAAACACCTAAAATACAATGCACAGGCTTGATACACTTTCTCCACCTGGCTTTTCCTTCTGGCCACTGATTTTCTGTCTACTGAAATACTGCCTTTAAGAGCAAGCGTCAGTCTTGTATCTGAATGTAATTTCCCAGTATGATCACACAACCTCAGCTCCTTACCCACAATTCAGTGGGTCACATTGAACCGCATTAGCAGGGAGATACACGAAAGGGCAACTGTGCTTTACACGTATTCTCCAATGCTGTTCAGAGCCCCTGCTTATCATCTCTGATAATCTCATGCCCAATGGCAAGCCCTTTCATTCTCATGCCCTAGCGTTTCCTTCGCCCTCTAACATCCGCTTGCACTGTATCGTTGTGACCGCCAGGATCCAGTTTTCATCTCTTATGAAGCATGATCCTCGCCACTTCACCACCATCAAGTGTTTCTCACCTCGACAGAACTTTTGAGTGCTTTCAGGGGGCTGACAAGGATGCTCTCCCTGTAGCCACCTACACCCTCCAATTGCAGAGTGCCCTGAAAGCATTATTTGGTTTTATACATACCTATTACATGCAGGACTTCCATATAGTTCATGAGTGATTCCTCTTCTCTAACCACCCGGCTTTCCTACCTGGTTCTCATGGTTTTTAACCTCCTCTCCTTCAGATGACTCATGAGCTCAGTCTTCAAGCAGAGCCCCACTGCAAACATCATTCTCTCTAGAAAGTGCCACATCTACGAACACAGAAATAAGAAAGCCCTTGGCCCGAACTTCTACCCATGACCTTTTGTCCTTCTGGCTGTTGAACTTGCGAGTTTATAGTAAATGTTTTCAACATATTTCTTGGAGACTCGCTATTTTCCTCTACCGTAGGGAATCGTTTCTGCAAGTTGTCTTCTCTATGGCTTAAGGCTTCTCCTTTCTCACGGTCTTTATCCTGGTTTATCCTCAAATTATAAAATGTTATTGTTAATCAAAGTTTGTAAATTGACATGGGTATGTATCTTATGAAGCATTTATAATGCAGTGCCTTCTGATCCTCGCAGGGCCTTCCCAGGTCTTGCGATCCTCTGGTCCAGCATTGGCAGGCCCAGTGGTTAATGTCCACTACCTTCGGACCCTCAGAATTGTCTTCCCAAATCCCAGCCGCTCCTCAGAGCACGTCACTCTCACTGGTCTCGATCCTTCGGTAAGGTAAACCTGAGCTCCTTCCCCAGTGTGACAATTCCTAACCTCACCTCCCTTTAGCCTCAGCATCTCCATGGATATTTGTTTTTTTATATTAAAAAAAAGTTAAACCCCATAACTCATATATTAAACAAAGAGTCAGTAAAACCCATTAACCTCAACAAATTTGTTTATTACTTATTTGATTCTTTTTATTTACTCTGCTTAACTTTTGTCATGACAAAAAAAATCCATAAAATTTATCAAAATCCATTAAAAATTGTACATCTTAGTGATATTTGTATAGTCTTGTTGTGCAACCTTCACTGCCGTCCATTTCCAGAATGCCTTCATTATCTAAGCGGAAGTCCTGTGACCATTTGATAATTCCATCTCTGGCAAGATGGGCCAGTGGGTGAAGTACTTGATGGGCAAGCATTAAGACCTAAGTTCACACGCCCAGCATCAAAATAAAAATGAGCAGTGAGTGAATGCACGTCTTTATGATCAAGCACTGTGGAAGTCCGGATAGGCAAGCAGGTCCCAGGGTTTGGTGACCAGCCAGTCTAGCCAAAGCTGTGAGGTTTGATGGGAGCCCTGACTCCAAATCGAGGTGGGAAGCAATCAAGGAAAACACCCCAGTATCAACCTCTGTTCTCCACATACTTCCAACACACATGCATACATGAACACACCCACACAAAGACAACAATAATAACAACTTTCTAAATCTTTTTCCCCTTGGCAACCACTACCATAAGTTCTGTATTTATGTCCTTCCTTTTACTAAATGGAATGTATAGAATATTTTTAATTTTAATAATTTCATCCCATTGGTTTGTTTTTAGTTAACGATACCTTTAACAATACTTTTACAACTTTTACCTCAAGGATACTCTACCAATGTTAACTGGTTGCAATTTTAAATTAGTTCCACGAGGAATGTTTTTTGAGACTTAAAAAGGTTGAAAATGTTTTAAGTTGATGGTGTCCGTTTACCCATCCGTGAGAGCATGGTTCTGCACACGTGCAGGAGTACAGGTGCCAGCTGAGGCTTCAGGCTTCAGACGTCTGGAGCTGGCTTTACAGATGATTCTGCCGAATAGGGGCACTGGCAACTGGACCTGCCTCTTTCACAAGAACAGAACATATTCTCAGCTGCCGCCATTTCTCCAGCCCCGATGATCCTCTACTTTTAAGAAATGACTTCAGAGAGTTCATTGTTATGTGATTTGCAGCTTGTGTATATATAGTGGCATTCAGCTATAGTAAAACAAGGAGGAATTCCCTCATCTCAGTACATTTCAAAACAGCTACTCTTAGGCAATTTGGAAACAGATGTAGTGTTTGGTGAAGGACTCTTGTGCAGATGGCTACCATTTCCTTGCAGAGTCCTCAGGGAAGGAGGGGGTGGGGAGTAAGGCTCAGCACAGGTGATCGCTGATCTCCCAAGGGCACTTTAATCCCATTGAGTGTCCCACCTTTATGACCTCACCTATATTTGATTATCTTCCAAAGTTCCAGTTGCTTATGCTATCGGCTTGGAGCTTAAGGCTTTGACATGGCAGAGGGAGGCCCATCATTCAGTCTGTTGCCAGTACAGTTGTAAATCACCACTTCTGCTTCCTTTATTCAGCAGCTCTTTGCAGAACCCTTAAATAGCACCTGGTGCTAACGCATTTCATCTTAGTATCAGCTCTGTGAGGCAAATACTACTATTGGCTTTCTTTTACTCACGAGAACCGTAAACTAATTGAGGTCGGATAAACTGCCAGTGCCCTTTCTGTGGGGATTTGCTGTAGCTGAACTTCTAGCCCTGATAGCCATGGTATCTCTGTACAGGTAGCCCTGATAGCCATGGTGTCTCTGTACGTGTAGAGCACAGCCAGGCAAAGGGTTTCTTCCATCTAATGCCTCGGGGTCTCCCTCACAGAGGCATAGAATCAATGGGTGTTCATCTAGGGTCTACATTCAAATACTAACAACGACAAAAACACAGAACCAGCCAAACAAACAACAAAGAACTGGAAGGCTGCAGTCGGACAGATTCTGAAATGGTTTAAATAGGCAGCTACAAACAAGTCAATAATTATCTAAGCCTGCTGTGTTTACTGAGTCTAAGAAGCACTTGGAAGGTAGAAGGAGAAGGCACGGAAGTTCAATAGCTCATTCTAGGTCAATAATAATAATGGGTAATAATAATAATGATAATAATAATAATAAAATACTTTCAAGGACTCGGTTTTACAATACAGATACATTCAGATTGCACGTAAATAGTTGTGCCGGCAGGCTAATAGTTATAGAAAGGCATAGTCCTTTGCAGTTAAACTGGTGCTTGTGACACCTGTGGCCTTTTGTATCCGGGGGCCATCCTCAGCCCAGAAAAAAACCCACAGCTTTCCCGTGGACTTTCCTTAGTCAAAACAAAATATGACCTTCCGTTGGTCAGGTTAGGGATGCTTCAGGAACCATACCGGGAGTTTGGGAGTTCTGGAAGTTCCCGAGTTCAAAAAACAAAGAAGAGATTGCTACAGCATTCTAAAGTAAACAGGGACCTAACCTTGGCCGTGATCTTTCTTCTCACCCTCTTCACGTGCCTCCCGGTTAAAAACCACCAGCTATGATTTACCACAAAAACTGTAGGCAACAAAAGCAAACGACCTCCCATGGGATAAGAGACGGTAGATGTATTTTTTGCAAATGCATTAATCTGAGACATGAATGGAATCTGCAAAACTCAAAAGACAGAGAAGCCTCCATCCCCGCAAATCACTGTAATACTAAGTGGAGTCCTAGGTGGCGTGGCGCCCACGTGCACATAACGCGTGTGGCCCACCTCGCCCTGCGCACTGGGTACTCTGAAGTCTCACCACTCCCCCCTGAGCCGTCACTTGTCCAGCGAAGCGCGTCACTCCCTCCCCTTTGGGACTTTGGGGCAAAAAGCAAAAATCCCAGAGTCTAATCCTTGGGAGTGGAGCAAGGGGGAGGAGCGATGTCCTTTCCGGTTGTGGGGAAACACCCTGTGCTCCGGGAATTTCCCTGGCCTGGAGTTCTGGAGTTTCGAGCATAAAAGGGCTCGCAGGAGCCCTAGAGCTCCAGATCAGGACTCAGATCCTAAACCAGCTCCAGCACTCCAGACTCCAGCCACACTCCAACAGAGCACCATGGTCTCAGCCACCCGCTCGCTTCTCTGTGCAGCGCTGCTGCTGCTGGCCACCAGCCGCCAAGCCACAGGTAGGTCTCGCCACTGCTGTGCCGGGGAGGAGCGACCTCCGGTGGGCGCAGCCGCCCACAGTCCGCTGACCTGGTGTCTTCCCCCTTAGGGGCGCCCGTCGCCAATGAGCTGCGCTGTCAGTGCCTGCAGACAGTGGCAGGGATTCACTTCAAGAACATCCAGAGTTTGAAGGTGATGCCGCCAGGACCCCACTGCACCCAAACCGAAGTCATGTGAGTATCTCTCTGCTCCGCGCAGCTTCTGCCACTCCCAGAGTGACCCAAAGCCTCCCACGCCCCTACACTCATCCTAGCGGAACTTCCTCACGTGGGTCCATCCTTCTCTCTGCAGAGCCACACTCAAGAATGGTCGCGAGGCTTGCCTTGACCCTGAAGCCCCCATGGTTCAGAAGATTGTCCAAAAGATGCTAAAGTGAGTTGTGACTTGTGTTTGTACTTGGGACTAGAGTCGAGCTTGGGAATAGTGGCCTCAGACCCCTGAACGTTAATTATATCGAGGATAGTCTGTGCTTATCTAGAGGTCGGCAAGTTGTGGTTATTATTTTGGTAATTGACCTTAATTTGCGATCATTAATTGGTTCTGATGGTAGAGAACTGTGTCCTGCTTTGATGTGGAGGGTGGGAACAGGTGTCCCTAAAAGATGGAGTAGAAGTGGCCAATGGCCTATAAAGTCTCTGGAAAAAAACGGGATCCTTAGCAAAGCATGCCCCTGAGCCTTCCTTGGGCAGTGAGATTTTCCTGAGTTCTAGGCTAAGGTCTCTGTGACTGTTACATAATTTCTTAAATTTAAGCCAAGCAGAGGGGAGAGCAGCAGCTATATCACGTGTGAGAGAGGATTAAAGTCACGCTTGTAAATTAACCCATCGTGATGTGGGCTTTTTTTCTTTTTCAAGCCAAGTGATTGATTCCACAGGGACCCAGATTTCAGTTCTACCGAACTCTGGGTGCAAGCGTAGACATGTACAGACCCCTTCTAGAGCCTCAGGGACTGGGATAAGACAGAAAGGCTTTGATGACTCTTTGTAACAATGACTCTTTTTTCCGTCTTCAGGGGTGTCCCCAAGTAATGGAGAAAGAAGATAGATTGCTCCGATGGCGTCTGTCTGGTGAACGCTGGCTTCTGACAACACTAGTTTTACACATTGTACGATTTCTATTGAGGGTCCTATTTATTTTATGTATTTATTTATTCCACCAAGTGTGTGGTTTTTATTTTTACATTAATATTTAACGATGTGGATGCGTTTCATCGATGGTAGTTCAAGTCCGATTGTGCCGTTTAAAGATGGTAGGCTTTAAATATCTCATTAAACTAATATTTATTGGGAGACCATTAAGTGTCAACCACAGTGCTAGAAGGTGTTGAGTGGGAAGAAGGGCGAAGAGATGAGAGTCTGGGATCGTGTTTTGTGTTAGGGTGAGGAAATGTGTGAGAGGCTATGTTTGTATGTTTTGAAAAGAATGTTATTTATTGAAAGCTGTCTTTCATATTTTATGGTCAACATTGATGTGTTGACGCTTCCCTTGGACATTTTATGTCTAATTCGTAGGGCACAATGCCCTTTTATATTCTTTAACCAATGTTCCTTCTCGTCTCAGGACAGAGAAGTTCCAAGGACTGTTACAAATGAAATGAAAATAAAAGTTTTATTAAAAAAAATAACATGGGTGCTTTTTGTTTTATTCTTCTTGACATCGTTGTTTATAGCTAATCATGTGCCTGTGCTGGCTGAAATTTCTTATGACTTGCTTACTTGGGGAGGAACATTTGGTATTCCCGAAAAGCACATTCTGTGCTCCCCCAAACTTCTTGACAGTTCTAGTTTTACATAAAACATTGCTATTTTCTACACTGACCAATTTTCTATTAAAAAACAGTTCCCTTAAAAAAAAAACAAAAAACGTTGTTCTTGTTGTTCTTTAATTTTGAGAGAGGGATCATGCAATGCTGTCTAGGCTGGCTTTGCACTCCCAGTCTTCCTGCTGCAGGCTCCCTGCATGCCAGGATCAGTTAGGCAGAGTGGGCACACCTGGCTCTAAAATTCTTGACGGACTCCTGAAGTCTTATAAACATTTTAACAATCCTCTTAGTATGTGGGTCTTCCAAACTGTGTAATTATCGTTCCCTTTTAATGGGGTTGGTGACTAGAGGTGAAAAAGTGGATTCTTTCAATAAACTTTAAAGCTCTGTGTTAATGAAAATGCTAGTAAAAGTAGTGGCTTACACAGAAAAGTACACACTTGGAGGTAAAATACATGGTTTAAGAAAGCAGAATGCCGGCTAATGAGATGTATGGTTTTGGAATATACCATGTTTATAAATGTTTTACGCATTAAGGAAAATTGTAATCAGGTAAGAATGTATATTAGAATATCTAAGCAATGCTAAAAAATAACAAGGGAAGTTTAGACTTTAAAAAATATGAAAGGCAAATAAAATAGAATAAAAGAAATGACCTCAACCATGCATGCAAAAACCTAAAGACAGAACCTGAGGAATGTCTGTGGAATCTGACAGAAAAAAATCCCAAAGCTCAGGCTTAGTTTCTCAATCCCTGGCACCCTGAGCTAGGCTGCTGACTTGCTTTCATAGATGACCTAAGAAAATCAATGTATTGGAGAAAGTTTACAAACCCCAAACCATGCCATGTGATCAACATGAATATCACGAGTCAGGACTTTCGAATGACTGTGGTGCAGCTGCTGACAGAAAAGAGGATAGGAAAGAGAAGGGCTCACCAGTCACATTTATACTCTTCCACATGATCCAGACTCCCAGTGCATGCAAAAGAGCAAACAAAGATTCGAGTTTGAGGAATTACCCAACAAGCAGAAGCTTCAAAATTGTCCATCTGAGGGAAAACAGGACACTACTATCAAAAATGTGTACAGAACAGAGAAGTCAGAGAGATTTGGGAGCCAGACACAATGCATGGGATAGATCGAAGTCTGGAATAGGGAAAAAAGACACGGATGGAATATTGGTGGAACTTGAATAAAGGCTGAGTTTACTGAACAGCAGGGCACTGGGGATCAGTCTCTTGGTTTTGATAAATTCACTATAACTCTGTAGCATGCCCATAATACGAGATACAGAACAAAAATTCAAAGGGAAGAACTTTTCCCCCACATAAATAATTTCTAATTCTAAAATTATTCTCAATTTAAAGGTCAAATTTTCAGCACGATTTTGGAAAATGTAGAATAGATAAAACAATTAAGTGATAGACTTATACAACTGTAATAAAATTACAAGAAACTTAGAAGGAACTAACAAATGGCTCAATTTAAAAAATGGGATATGGAGCTAAACAGAAAATTCACAACCGAGGGATCTTGTATGGCTGAGAAGCACTTGAAGAAATGTTCAAGTCTTTAGTCATCAGGGAAATGCAAACCAAAACGGCCCTGAGATTCCACCTCACACCAAGCAGAATGGCTAAGGTTAAAAACTCAGGTGACAGCTGATGCTGGTGAGGATATGGAGAAAGAGGAACACTCCTCCATTGTTCGTGGGATTGCAGACTGGTACAACCATTCTGGAAATCAATCTGGAGGTTCCTCGGAAAATTGGAAATAAACCTACCTGAAGACTCAGCTATACCACTCTTGGGCATATATCCAAAAGATGGCCCACCATACCAGGGGGACACGGGCTTCACAATGTTCATCGTTGTTTGTAATAGTCAGAAGCTAGAAACAACCCAGATGTCCCACAACAGAAGAAAGGATACAGAAAATGTGGTTTGTTTACACAATGGAATACTATTCAGCTATTAAGAACGAGGAGGGCGGGTTGGAGATTTAGCTCAGTGGTAGAGCGCTTGCCTAGCAAGCACAAGGCCCTGGGTTCAGTCCCCAGCTCGAAAAAAAAAAAAAAAAAAAAAAAAGAATGAGGAGGGCATTGTGATTTTTTGCAGGCAAGTGGATGGAACTAAACAATATCATCCTGAGTGTCCCAAAGGACATGGTACGTACTCACTAATCAGTGGATATTAGCCAAAAAGTACAGAGTACCTAGGATACAATCCACAGAACTTAAGAACTTTAACAAGAAAGGCCAAGTGAGGATGTTTCAATCCTACTTAGTAGGGGGAAGGAAATAGTCACAGTAAGCAGAGGAAGGGAGAGATTTGGGTAGGAGAGAGGAGGGAGAGGGGAAAAGGGGAACAGGATAAGGTGTGTGGGCAGGGGCAGGAGAGAAGCCCAGAGGGTCAGCAGAATGAATGGAAATATGGAGCCTCAGAAAGTAGGAGGTGGGGGAATCCTCTAGAAAGTACCAGAGACCTGGGAAGTGAGAGACTCTCAGGACTCGATGGGAGTGACCTCAGATGAAATGTCCAACAGTGAGGAACTTGAAAAGTCCACCTCCAGACAGCACACACAAGCTAGTCTGAGCACCCCAATACATATACAACAAAGGACTGATGGTTTGGCATCCATGGGAGACAATGCTAATCCTTGACAAATTTGAGACCCCAGGAAGAGGGGAGGCCTGGTGGGGGGGGAGCGTCCTCTCAGAGACAGTGGGAAGGAAAAATGGGAAGAGGAATTGTGGGAGGGGGACTATCAGAGAGAGGGGAAATGACTAGATTATAAATAATAAAAACAAAAAGGCAAGAAAGGTCAAAGATTGGCCATAAAAAAAAATCTATGCTGCCTGAAGATATTTCTTAAGTATTTGACTCTAGCTCGAAATGAAAATAAATAGAAATGTCTCTCATCACACAAAACCTATCTGAAAGGAACTCAACATACACCATCAATTACTAATACATTATCGATACATTTATGAAAAACTAATCTATTAATGAATGCACGAATAGAAACAAGCAGTCACGAGAAAATAAAGTCTGATTCAAAATATAAAGGGGGCAATAATTGAAGAGACAAAATAATGTTTACATTTTACAAATAACATTAAAATACATAAAGCAAGTTGGAGAGAGCAACCAAAAGCCGTAGAGAAATCAGGAGGCATGGCTAAGGGAGATTTGTTGTACCTGAAGTAATGGTGGTGTCTGTCGTGAAAGACTTGTCTTGGCTACATGGTGACTTGGAAGCCATCGCAGGCTACATGAAGTCGTGTCTTTAAAAATGAAGGGTTAGGGATAAGACGTCATTGTATGGTTCACGCTGGCCCTAACTACATAATTCACCTACTGTAAATGGTATATATTTTATCTGCATGGCTGCTGTGTTAGCTTCCCATAGATAAAGATTCTAACTTTATCTTTACCTTGTTTCTTAATAGGGAAGGTAGTGAGATATTGCTAAAAGTATGGAAAAATTGAAAAATATAACTGGGTTGGCTTGATGGACATCTCTAGATAGCGTGTCTGTGATTGCATAAATCACAGTGGGTTTTTCGTTGTTTTGTTGTTTGCTGTTTTGTTTAGGCTTTTTTGTTTGTTTGTTTGTTGTTTTTTTACAGCACGCAGGAAACTTTTTTTACAGGAGGCTTCATATTGGCCTTGAAGAAGACAACATATGTGGAAAATGTTGAAATGCTCCAGACACACACCCTGATCATCACTTTTTATAATGATGTTGCTTTTTTTGTTGAAATAGAACCGACCATACACTGTGCTTGCCCTCTGTGGTTAATAACTCACCCCCAGCTTCCTAAATTTGCTTTCACAATGCCAGAGTCATCCTGATTTTTCATGTGCAGCATAAACATCTAGTGTGATAAAAATATTACCATGGAAACATGTCCTCATTCTTGATGTTTATTTTAGACACAGTTTGGTCAATTTTGGAGTTCCCATATTTCTTAGGTGGCATTACATGAATGTAATGAAATTTAATTACGCGATGCTACCTCACAAAAGGCTCTAATTTTTTTTTTTTAAGGAAACGGGAACACAGTTTTGTATTAAGAGTCATTTTGTGACGAAGTCTTGGAATATGTTCCAGACCAAATAGATTAGTAATAGTAATTTCTTAGTATTTTGAATTTAAATAACTACAAACTATTGAAAGCATAAAACATCCTTAGTATTATAATAATGATAATAATAATAATGATGATGATGATGATGATGATGATGATGATAATGATAATGATAATGATATACTTGCTGAATTAGTGGATAAAAGTATCCTACATGGGAAAGAATTCTCCCTTTTCTGTTTTACTTTATTTATTTTTTACAAATATGTCGCTGCCTCTGGTCTGTTATATCTAATAAATCTTTTTGGCTTTAATATTCATCATCACTTTTTTCTGTTATGTAATTTGAACAATGAAAATCTCCCCGTCTTCTCACCCTCTTTAGGATCGACAGTGGATATGACATTTTGCACATTGACCCTGGAGACAGTTTGAGTAGCAGCTTCCCAACAGAAGCAACATCCAGAGGAAGTGACAAGATTCTAAGGGTCACAGTGCCTCTCTTCCTGCAACAGGCTAATGAGAAGATCGAGAATCGGGGGCAGACTGGGTCTCTAAGGAGGCTATGTCTTGAAAAGAGGGTGAAAAAAACACGCAAAACAAATAAAGCGAACAAAAAACTCTCTCACCTTTTTGTTCAAGACACAGCCTCCTTAGAGACACTTATAAGTGTCCCAGTGGAACAAATAAAAGGATAAACTGTGTAAAGGCAGACAACAAAGAATGCTAGCCAACCCTCCTTCCCTGTCAGCTCTGATGAACCCAGGCACTACATTCTCAAGACTGAAGAAAGGAAAAGGCTACTAAACATTAGCCAATACGGAAGTAAAATTTTTTCCAGTTTGTTTTATCAGGAGGGAAAGGGAGTATGGGATAGAATGAAATTGTGACCTTTTCTGGGGAGGAACTATGGAGTTTTATAGGAAATAATGATATTAGCAGCTAATTTAAAGAGTACTATAATATGAAAATATGTGTGTGTGTGTGTGTGTGTGTGTGTGATCAGCTTTTATGTGGGTGCAGGAAATCCAGACAAAGGGTCTCATACTTGTATAGCACATACATTGCTGACTGAACCATCTCCCTATTCCTGGAGAACATTTTTTCCTTAAGACTGTTGGTACAAAGCAAGTCTCAGCATGTACCAACAGTACTCAACTATAGTCTTCCCTTTTATGTCCTTTCCTATAACTGTATCAAGAGTCAAGATCTAATGAAATCCACCCTCTATGTGTAAGTATCTGAACAATGGAATTCAGAATAAGTGAATAATTTGTATTCAGTAAAGAGCTATATGCTGGAAAAAATAAAATTGAATCACTAAGAATGAATTATGGGTTTCAGTTCTTCTCTTTATCTTGTTATTGGTTATCCCATATTTAATATACTTCCACCTGCAACAACAAAACAAATCAGGTGAATACTCGATAGAATTATGAATATGTTACTTAGTAGTCTCGGAAATCGAATTCTCTCATTTACTTACAGGGCAAAATACAATTGAGTTTTGTTTTTTTAAAGATTGAATGTATCTCATTATACATTCAGAGAAAGCTTGAAAAACATTACAAACAAGCATGACTCAGGAAGGTCAGCTTTGTGACAAAAAACTTACTTTAGGGGAAAGCCTCAAGTACACTGATTTACGGAGTCCTGGTCCAAAGTTTCAACGAATATGGGTCAGAGTTCATGCAGGGTCTTGATCTCTTTAGTGTCAATTCACAAAGGACCCAGGGAGGAACTAGACTGTGATCGTTTTCTGCCTCTACTACGCCTATCCCCCTTTCAAACAAGTCTTTGCTTGCTCTGTCCTCTCCCTGCAGAAGGTTCCCTGCCTCTCAGAGTTATCTCCTTACCCTGGAAAGTTTCTTTAATACTGTCATAACCGAGAAGGTCCTCTAGGTAAGCATGCCTGAGCTCTCAAAGCCACAGTGGGAACTGGATTAGGTGTAGCTTTTCTCCAAATACCATGAGTGTGTTTCATGTAGCTTATCACGACATCTGTTGGGTTTTTAAAATTTTTTTATTAGATTTATTTCTTTACGTACATTTCAAATGTTATTCCCTTTCCTGGTTTCCTGTCCATATAGCCCCCCATCCCCTTCCCCTCCCCCAAACGGGTATCCCCCCCATCTACTCCCCTTACTCCCACCCCTCCCCAAATTCCCCTGCCCTTGTGTCTTCTGCCTCAGGTATGTATCTTCCCTATTGCAAAGAGAGGTTAAGGGTCATAGGGTCTCCTAACTCTCTAGGTGTCCGAGGCACCTAACTTCATTCTTACATTATACATTTAGAGAAATTATATTGAAAATGCTGAGAGGAAAAAGAAAAAAAGGATGTTTAAAACCGAGCTGAAATGTCCCTCTCGATAGAGAATCTATCAATGAGTGGAATCGGTCTCACACAGCTCCATGTGAAGTGGAGTGAATGAACGCATTTCTTCCTTCTGTGACATCAAAGGACAGGTGAGAGTGGATGGAAGGCAGAATTTCCAAGTTCACCGCTTATACTAGGTGACTGTTCTCACTCACTCAGGATAATAGGCCGGCTTTTCTCTCTACTGGCTCGGCTTCAAGCAGCCTCTCCCAGGCTCTGGCAGAGCTCCAAGGTTCTGGGTTCCCAGCTGCAACCCAGCAGGAAGTAAGGACCTGTTTTGTTTTTTTTTTAAAAATCATTTCCTGACAAAAAGGACTAGAGGGAATTTTTGTGACTTGGACACGATTACGTCATTTGCCCACTGGCAAGCCTACCAAGGCCTCTACAATGTTCAGGCTCAGGCACAGAGGACTGGCAAATGCTCTGTGGGACTGTGAGCTTACTCCCAGGGCTGTGTCAGACTGGGAAGAAAGAGAGACAGCAGGGACTGGAGTCCTCCTTCCCAAAGAATAGTTGGAGCTCTGCCACCAAAGGTGACAGACATAAAAGACAATTAGAGATGTACTCATGGATGCTTTGGATTAAATGAATTGAGAGACCTGGGGACGTTTCAGTCATTTATTTTTATTATATGCAGACGAGTGCTTACCTAAGTGCATATACAGGTACCACATGCAGGGCTGGTAGCCACAAAGGCCAGTTCTAGGGCATTGGAGTCCCTAGAACTAATGTGATAGAGTCAGCGGCCATGTGGGTCTTAGAAACCAAACCTCAGAATGAGAAGCAAGAGCTCTTAACTGCTGAGTCATCTCTCCATCCCTGAGTCGAGGGATTTAATGCATCAGAACGATGTCATTATTGTTCCCTCTCGGCCAGATTCATGCCTAATTCAGGAAGCGGTAATTGCAAGAGGCAGTTGAGACATCTTGATTCCTGGTGGCTAGTGGGAAAAGCGGCAAGGACCACTGGACTATCTCTGTAGCTTCATCTATGCTCAGGACGAGCACAGCTCTGGACTATCTATCATGTGGTCCTCATTCAAATGGAAAGATATAATAAATACTTTAAAACATGAAGGGATAATAAATCAATGCTTAGCGGTGACTCCGTTCCCTTCCAATTGGTGTTAGTATGACTTTAAAGTCTGGGCATAGAATTTGCCATTTTGTTCATACAAAATGTAGTTGGCTGGGGATGGTACTGAACACTTCCAGAAAGAGTTGAATTATTTTAGTATAAGGCCATCTCTCTTTAAAGTTTCGAAATCAGCAAGTCAAAGGTTGTTAGGGACTGGCTATGAAGATGGATGTGGCGTTAGAAGGAAAAAGACCATTTCGTAAGCAACTGTTGTCTGCGAGAGCTACTGGTATATATTCACTAATTTCTTCTTGAAACATTTTATGCTTTTGGAGACTACTGTAGGAACCCAGTACTTTTTATTCCATTCTCTCTGAATATTTCCTTATGTCAGCATATCAGATTACATCTGGAAATCCCTACAGCATTTATTTTCTGCTTTCTACCATCATAAAGAGACTATCGGGCTGACCAGCACCCTGCTGATACTGAAGACAAATATTTCAGTTATTAAAACGTCATAAAGTGGTCAAATTAAATGCACAGAGGTCTGGGAGCCTTACCTAGGCAGAGAAAACCAAATAAAGTGTCTATGAATAAAACGCCTCTTAGAAACTTCAATGTCCACCGGCTTCAGCTTTGAAGAGGATGTAGATTAATTTGGGGGAAAACCAGACAAACGCACATATTTGTTCAATTAGATAACACCACATTCATTCTACAAATGTCAAGCTTCACTGTGAACACAACGTTCAGAGACGTTACACCACTTCACCAACTCTAAACATTAGGAAAGCCAGAGAATGAGGCATGAGGTACAAACACTAAAAAAGAACAATTCTCCTAAACCTATGGTTCCCTTTATCTCAGGAAATATCTAATTATTTATAAATTTTCCTAACAATTGAGGCCACTGTGTTTACTTCCATTCATTTTTTTTGTAGTTTTAGTCACTAAAACTAATTAAATTAGGCAAGAGGCTCATCTAAATTATTCTTTTCCTTGAGACAGAGTTTTCATTATACAGACCCCGTCACTTGGAGCTCACAGAGCTCTGCCCGTGCCTCTGTCTGTCAAGTGATGGGCTTTGTGTGCCATCAATCCTTGCCCCAAGTTATTTCCTAAGAGAGAAAACAACTAATAGAAAATCGTTTTGCTTTTCAAGAATTATTTGTGTCTGTGTGTGTAAACTTAGGTGAGTCTTGTTTTAATAATATGGAGGGAAAATTGTTTTATTTTTATTTTAGCATTTAATATACACTGACTTTTACAAACTGTTAACGTTTATTCATCTTAACATTTTAAGATAGTAACTAGCACTTGGGTGCGTTTAGAAAATAGGAAAATAGAGCGTCAGTCGTAGGTGGGCAGTCTAAGTCCCAGTACCTGGTGTTACAACATTTCCTATCTGGTGGTTCTGAGTATCCAACAGTGCCTTTCACACACTTCTCTGTAAAATGACCACATGGCTCTCAGAGAGCTGCGCTCAGACCCACGACTACCTAAAAGTTGTTACGTGACCAAGAGTCAAAACCCAGGGTGAGAACTAGCTAGTGAAAGACTAAGGCTAGAGTTGAGCATTACAATAGCTTGTCACAATCAGTGAAAGGGCAATACGATCCTCTAGTGGAGAAATCAAATCGCGGGGACAAGAAAGGATGTAAGGATGCATACAGTGGGGGGAAAACTAAATATGTCTCGATAACGGGGGCGCAAGACAGACAGACAGAGAGAGAGAGAGAGAGAGAGAGAGAGAGAGAGAGAGAGAGAGAGAGAGAGAGAGAGAGAGATTTGTAACCTGGCATTTAGATATTTTTTCACAGGTACAGGGTTTTTCTAAGCGGGCATGTGAAGGGCGCTACCTCCTCTAGGTGTCAGCACTGACTGGCGAGTAGACTGTCCCCTGGAGAGCCCTTGCCTCCCCCAGCTGGAGCCCACCGGGAGCCCACCGAGTCTCTGTTTCCTGAATTCATGAAAATCTCTTACACCCCATGTGGTGCTCACCGGCACACTGGAGCCTCGGAAGTTCCCGAATTTCACAGAGGAAGTTATATGAGATTACAACACTTTGTCCTAGGTTAAAGATGAATTAAGCATTTGACACATCTTTTTCCCCAAGCCCGGTAGAAGGATATGACACAAAATGTGATTTACTCGTGCTCGGTACACAGCAGGAACAAAGCACTCTTGTGTACAGCCTGAGATGACTGTATTCCAACAGTGTACTCACGCAGACGTAAATAAATCTTTACCTAGAATTATCTATGAGTATGTAACTAACGGAGACGCACCCCCACTTACTACCCCCTCCCAACGCACGCGCTCTCGCGAGCACACACACACCTTAATTTCTCCAGTCCTAATGACTAAAGTTCCTCAAACTGTTGTCTGCCCTGATGACATCGCTCAGTGACCGCTGTCCTCTAGCAGGTGGTCACTTCAGCACAGACATCACTTCCTTCCTCCTGAGGGTTTGCGGAAGGACATCCCAGGGTCCCATAGTGGAAGGGCAGGGAAGTAGGATGAGACACGCAGTTCATGCGTGCACGTCCCCAACCTACTCAGCTCTCGGGGCGGGGCGCTGTCCTTCTTCCTGATGCAGGGACCCTAAGCTCAGGGGATTTCCCTGATCCCTGGGGCTTTTCCAGTTGTCATGCATAAAAGCAGCTCCCAGGACCTCACAGCCCCAGACTGCACCTCAGGGCCTCCAGCAAGCTCCCTCCTGTGCTCAAGGCTCCAAGCACTCTTTGGTCCAGAGCCATGGCCCCTCCCACTCGCCAGCTCCTCAATGCTGTACTGGTCCTGCTCCTCCTGCTGGCCACCAACCATCAGGGTACAGGTGAGACTCGAGGCTGACATTCTTGGAGGAGCCTCAGGTGGGCGCAGCCATGCCCAGGCCCTCTGACCCACTCTCTTCTCCTACAGGGGTTGTGGCCAGTGAGCTGCGCTGTCAATGCCTGACGACCCTACCAAGGGTTGACTTCAAGAACATCCAGAGCTTGACGGTGACCCCTCCAGGACCCCACTGCGCCCAGACAGAAGTCATGTGAGTGTCTCCCTGGGTAGCTTCTGCCATAACCAGAGTCGCCCAGACCCTCCTATCACCCGGTACTCACCCTTGTGAAACTTCATGCCCTATAACGATTCCCAATTTCTCTCTGCAGAGCCACTCTTAAGGATGGTCATGAAGTTTGTCTCAACCCTGAAGCCCCCTTGGTTCAGAGGATCGTCCAAAAGATACTGAACAAGTGAGTCGTGATTTATGCTTACACCTGACTGGAGAGTTGGTCAGAGTCCTGGCATCCGATTTCTGAAAATTATAGCAGGGGAAATGAAGGTTAACTACAGTTCAGGAACCTGGACTATTATTTCCACTGTTAACTTTTTGTGATCATCAATTTGACCTGCTTCCATCATCTAAAGTCCTTCTCTAATGGATGGTCGACGGGTGTCCCTAAGAATTAAGCAGAACCGGCCAGTGCTGCTGTAAAACCCATTATCTATTAAGATACAATACTTTATCCCTGCCCTTTCCCTGTCTTTGAGCTCTAGAGCTCAAAAACTCCTGGTTTTGGTCAAGGTGAGCTTTTAAGGCTTTCTGATGAAGAGCAGGGATTTGTAGTGAGACCACTTGGAATTCAGGTGTAGGCTCTCCCTCTTACCCTGTCTGAGTTAAGTGAAATAGTACTAAGTACTCTTCTCGTTCACGAGCAACGGGGGGAAGCCATGCCTTTACATTTTTATTCTTAACATCTTGGAGAGTTTGAAGCTGGTGCAATTGTAACCCCAGCTCTATCATTCTAATTTCAAGGCACCCAGAATGGTGATTGCTAGATAGCACAGCCGTGGCTTAGGTAACGGGACCCTGGTGGGCGCTAGAGATGATTGCGTTTGGCGAATAAAACAAGATTCCTGGGTGAAGTCAAAGGAAGAGGGGCTCTGCAGTCTGCCTTTAAAATACCCACTAACAGCAACCGCTTCCTTCTCATCACAGAGGCAAGGCTAACTGACCTGGAAAGGAAGAACGTGGGCTCCTGTACCTCAACGGGCAGAATCAAAGAGAAAAGAAACAAACTGCACCCAGGAAGCCTGGATCGTACCTGATGTGCCTCGCTGTCTGAGAGTTTATCTATTTATTTATATATGTATTTATTTATTTATTTTCAGTGCCTAGATGTTGTTACGTTTACTATGATATTTAAAGATATGCGTTTGTCAGCTCACTGTAGTATCTTAAGAGGTCATTTTAATATGTTGAAGTTTATTGTAATAATGTTCAATGTGTTCAGTCAGTGGTATTTTACTTATGTAGTTGGAAGGTGATGCGTTTTTAAATATATATTTATTACTTTCTGGGGGGAGGGGGAGTTGGGTACTAACTACACCACCTCCACACTGTGATAGAGATTGGGGATGAGGGGGTGGGGGGGCAAACAGACGCAGTCAGATGGCTTTCAAGGCAGGACTGTGCCTGTCCACGTCATTTTCTGTAAGCCCCGAGAAGGGTGGGACGACTGTTATTTCTGTCTCCGTGTTTCTACACTATGTGTACAGCATTTCTGAAGCTGAATGTTCAAGAATCGTAATGTGAATATCCCCTGGACATTCTAGGTCTTCTCTGTAAGGCACAGTGCCTCGTTTAGCAATTGTTTTGTCATGCTTTCTCATGTCTTGAAGTGGGGACATTTATTTATTCATGTACTTTTACAAATAACAAAAAAAAATAAAAACTTTTACTAAAAAAAAAAATCTTGTGCTTATGTTGGTTTTATATCTCAACATTTCGTTCTTCCGTTGTACCAGAGGTGTCAGGAATGCAAAAGAAACTGTCTTCCCCTCAGGGACAGCTACTAACTGAATCCTCCCATGTTTCTGTCAAGGAGGCACATTTGATGCCTTTCAAAGTCTATGTGGGATTTGTCTGTGAAAGAATCCCTCTTTAACGTGTTTTTTTTTCCCCCGAGAACCAACTTGAAGTCCAACACTAACATAGTAGTTTGTGGAATTTTTTAAAAGGTGTTTTTAAAGCTCTCGCTTGAATTATTTTCATAAGCTTTTGTGTGTGTGTGTGTGTGTGTGTGTGTGTGTGTGTGTGTGTGTGTTATAAACATGTCTTGCTTTCCCTCCTAATGAGGTTGATCGGAACTGCAGTCATGTGGCAGGTCCTTCTTCAGAACTCAATCTGCATAATGAAGATAACTCTTAGAAAACATGAGAGACTGAGCACTATATCGGTGTAAAAGACCATGTGAGGGGTTTCTCCTAACCTTCAGGGAGAGATGGTTTAATTTCCTGAAATGCAATGCTTTTCTAGTGTCACCAAGTTTGAAAGCTCTCCAGTCTTGTCAGTTTTAATGTAAGCTGCCCAGACAGACAGGTGCACATGGAATCTCCAGAACAGGGGGGAGATCTGAGCTGTGGAAACATCCCCCAGACCTGAACAGAAGGAAAGGGAGTGTGTGTGTGTGGAGGCAGACAGAGAAGGAGACAGAGGGAGAGGGAGAGGGAGAAATAGAGAGACAGAGAGACAGAGATAGAGAGACAGAGAAAAAGAGACAGAGACAAAGACACAGAGAGATAGAGACAGAGACAGGGAGAGACAGAGAAGGAGACAGAGGGAGAGGGAGAGGGAGAAATAGAGAGACAGAGAGACAGAGACAGAGAGAGAGAGACAGAGAGACAGAGAGACAGAGAAAAAGACACAGAGAGATAGAGACAGAGTCAGAGAGAGACAGAGAAAAAGAGATAGAGAGACAAAGACAGAGAGAGACAGAAAGAGACAGAGAGAAACAGAAAGGGATATAGATAGAGAAAAAGAGAGCAAGAGAGAGAGACAGAGAGACAGAGATAGAAGGAGGTGATTCACTGGGACCTATCCCTGGGCCAGCCATGCTGGCTTATACTCTGACAGCATGAAGGTCAGAGGTTGCCTGGTGGTCTGGCACTTATTAAGAGTACAACTCCTTATGCCCTTTCAGACACCCTTACTGTTTGTTTACCCCCCCCCATTCTTCTGCATTTATCTTCTTGGACTTCCCTAACTAGAAAATCCACTCCCCCCATGACCCCCCACCCCGTCAGACTAAATTCATCTATTTAGATAAAACTGAATGGAATTTCTCATTCTAAGGCTAACAAGATACTCTGAGCTTTGAGACTACCAAGCGGCATGATCTTCACAATTCTATTAATTTTTCCACTTAGAGAGCTTAGTTTCTTGATGCAGAAAAAGTATGTTAAATATGGAGTAACTGAGACATTGAACAAGACCTCGGAATTGTAACTCACAACTCATTTTCCGTAATTCAACTTTAAGTACATGGAAATAGCACAAAGCTCTAACCAAATACACACGATTGCTATATTCTGAATTCCATTGTCCTGACAGCCTACA
Source organism: Rattus rattus (assembly GCF_011064425.1). Taxonomy (NCBI): domain Eukaryota; kingdom Metazoa; phylum Chordata; class Mammalia; order Rodentia; family Muridae; genus Rattus; species Rattus rattus. Next base: position 4,331,353 of record NC_046164.1, read on the forward strand.
ATTAAATATTGATACAGTTATAGAAAAGAACATAAGAAGAAAGACTATTGCAGCATGCTGAGTCTTGCCTTGTACTGACCCAGATTATTCTCAAAGGGGGAAAAAACCAAAACTTTCTCTAGAAATAGGGAGAAGGCTCAGTCAGCAAAGTTTGTGCCCCAGAAGCAGGAGAACTTAGTCTGGGTTCCCTGAACCCACTTAAAAGTGGATATGTGTTGACTTCTGCCCGACACACACACACACACATACACACACACACACACACACTCACACACTCACACACTCGCACACTCACACACTTCTCATTACAGCACTCTTTAAATTAACTGCAAATATCAGTTTCCTACAAAATTTCATAGTTCCTCCTCCAGAGAAATTCATGACTTTATTAAGAGTTTTATGGCATCCCATACTTCCTTTCCTTCTCTAATAAAACAAACTGGAAAAAAAATCTACTTCTGTGTTGACTAATGTCTGATAATGTTTTCCTTTCCTTTTCAAGAGGAACAAGACATTGCTCTGGAGAATGTGGTGCTTAAGTTCATCAGGGCTGTCTGTGGAGAGCCGGTGAGCATCCTCTGTTGTCTGCTCTACACAGTTTATCCTTTTATTATGTCCTCTGGGACACTTGTAGAAGACAGCGTCTACCTGGAGAGACTTCTTATTTCCTCTCTTTTGAGACATGGCCCTTTTAGAGATCTAGGCTGGTCCCAACTCTTGATCCCCCATCTCAGCCTCCAAAAGGTTGGGATTACAGACCTGAGGTACTGTACCCCGAGATGGCTTTTGGCTTTGAGTGAAAGAGAAACAGGGAGTTACAAAAATTAAAGCAGGGCATCCAAACAGGTTGCCAAGCACTGAAATCCATGTAATGGTGGGAAGACCCCAACGAGTAGTTCTGAGTACAAGATCTGTTTTTACTTTTTCTTACCAGGAGTGGTGGTGGAAATATTCCTACAGTTCAATCCAGACTGTTTGGTAAATGATTCAAATTATTATATTCAACTGAGATCTCATGTCTAATTATCATAGTAATAAAGTTTCTCTGGATTGGAGTGATTTTGCTTTTGCCGTGTTTAAGACACGGTATCTCTATATCTGCCCGCCTGGCCTAGAACTTGCTATGTAGACCATGCTGGCCTCAAACTCTCAGAGACCATCTGCCTCTGCCTGAAGTGGTGGTTTGATACTTATATAACTTGTTATCTTGGTGACATTGGGAGCCTTAGGAATGACCAACAGCGTCCCATAGTTGCTCTTTGCTAGATGCCTATTAATTATTTTATTATCAGATAATTAGACTGTGGTGAATCCTCCATGATCATTTCTCTTAATGTTGAGTTTTTGGTCCAATGCTGGGGCCTGTTACATCGTCTTTAAATATTCACTAGTGTTAGGCAATGTGACTGTCATTAGCTTCATTCAATTTGTCGTATTTGTCTGTCATAGCTGAAACTTGTGTGAGCGAGTGCCGTGTCAGCATATTGAAGCCTATGGTTTTTCTTTTTTTTTCTCCCGTTTATTGAAAATGTCGCCTTGATACTTGAAAGCTTTTACTATAGCTGAAAAAAAAAGTTAAAAAAAATTGGGACACGCCAGGTTGAAAGAAGGACTTCGGATGGTGTTTTCTGAGTGGGAATGATCACAAACTACCTAAACAGGAATGCGGGAGACCACAGGAGAGCTAGGAGAGTGTCTGACAGGCCCATTAGTAAGGTGTAACTGAGAAAGCACTGGGTTAATTTGAAGGTGAGTGAACACCCATGGTGCATTAGTTAGCTTCTTATCAATGTGATAAAACACCGGACAAACACAACTTGGGGTTTATTCTGCCTTGCAGTTCATGGTGGGGCTGTCACGGGACAGGAGCTTGACAGAATTCTGCTTGCATCAGAGAGTTCACGAACCTTCTCCCTTCCCCAACCCCTTTGTAATAGGTTGCTCTCACCAAATGTTGCTTTCCTGCTGAGTGGTGGGGTGGGTTTCCCTGGTCTCTCAAAGCAGTGTCATAAACACAGCAGGGGTTACGTTTCCATGGTGACTCTAATCCCCATCAAGTTGATGCTGGAGATCAACAATCGCATATAATAAGCACACGCACACAGAAAGTCATATGGTTACATGGACATTTAAAAGGCACAGCATGTTTTCCTAGGTTTGCTTTTTTTTTGCTATTTTATTAATTATGCTTTCGTACTCATTTATTCCTCTGTGTGGGCATGTGAGAGCCGAGGAGTACATGTGGAGCTCAAAGGACGACGTCATTCAGGAGTCAGTTTTCTCCCACTGTGTAGATTCCTGGGATGGATATCAGGTCATCATACTGTCTGGGAGCCCCTTGGCCTGCAGGACCATCTCACGGTCAGGCTTACAAACCTTGTAGTTCCATAATAACATAGATGCAGAACATGTAAAATGCAGCTCATAGGGAAATCTACTTTTATATTTTTAATACTAAGGCTTCTATAAAACGTTGCATATTCATGTGCATATTAAAATTCACACATGTATATAATATGTACAGCTCTAGGAACAATAACAAAACTAACAGTCACGCACACTCCCATTACCTAGTCACAGAACTTTACCAGGATTCCCATTCCATTCTGTGCCCTTCCAAGACTCAGCCCCTCTTTCTCCCTGACTGTTGAACTTTCTCCTTGAATTCAGTGTCGTCTTACATGTGTCTCTATGGCTAACCTATCATCGGACTTTCAAACACCTCTCTAGTTTATCTTTGAACTGTAGGTGCAGAAATGATGCTTTATAGACGAGAGTTTATTCTAACATGTGAGAGTTTATCATAACATTTGGCCACACTTATGTGCACTTCGTACAAAGACGACTCATTTTATAGAATTTCATATCAGCACATGTTTGATTCACCAAGAGGGCTAGAAATTTTAGTTGCTTAGAGTTTTGCTATTAGGAATTGTGCAAACTCAAAATTTTTTGTACTGGTTTCCAGTTGTATTTATTATAGAGACCTAAGAGTATACATATGGAAAGAGACTTACTAGCTATGAGGTACTAGTTATCAACTTATCTTCAAGTAATGAGGTATGAGCAAGTTAATACTGAAAACTAATGTCAGAATGATTGTGATGGTTGAACCAAAAGCCATTCATGAGCTTTCCTCGTCTGCCACCTGCTGGTCATTGCCAGACTCAAACCTGTCAGGCTGTTGACTGCATAATAGTAGTTCCTGGTCTCCATATTCTTTTCCCTTATTACAAGTGCACTTTGTAATATGCATACATGAATATAGCTTCATGTAGTTATGGAAAACTTAAATATAGCAATTTAGAATCAGATTGTATTTAATTTATAGATTAGTTTAAAGAGACAGTTGGTGAGTCTTTTAAAATATTAAATCATTTTATAATATTCATATACTCTGTGAAATGAAATCTTTAAATTCTTTTTGGTTCTTTTTTTTTTTCGGAGCTGGGGATCGAACCCAAGGCCTTGCGCTTCCTAGGCAAGCGCTCTACCACTGAGCTAAATCCCCAACCCTTAAATTCTTTAAATAACGTTTACAAGATTTTCTTCCTGCATTTTTCTTCTCAAACGTGTGCCCATAAACTTCTGTGGCTTTTATTTGAATGTTGTACCCAGGATCTTTCAGCCTGTGCTTCCCGGTGCTTGAAGTGTAATTTTTATATCCACTGGTATTGTAGTGGTGTACTCGTATGAAGATTAGAATTTTCTTTACGGAGAGTTATGGCACATGTCACTAATGGTAGATTCATTTTCTCATTCACACTCATTTATACCTCCATCCAACTTTACTCCGCTGGTGAGACGTTCCCCTGCAGTGCATGCTTGAATGCAGGTAGTGATAGCAAGGACTGCTGTTTGGCTCTCAACGAGCCTCATAAACATTTCCCCTTCACCCCTACGTATGTCGTTGTAAGCATATAGTTTGAAATTAGTGCATTGTTTTCTTTTATACTGTGAATTAATACCACATTGTAATATTGTTATTCATTATTGCTTATTATTGTTATTATTACTGTTATTAATATCCTCATAATCATTATCATTATCGTTATTTTATTATTATTATTTCTACACCTAGTTCATTGATGGCCAAGTTTAAAGCTAATGAACTTCATGAATCCTGGGGGTTGAGGTAGAACTCTGTGCTTTGCGAGGAGCAGTTGAAATTTCAGAACTAATTTTTAAAAATCCTTTAAAAAGGAACACAGAAATCTCTATGGTTTGGAGGATCGATTCTGTTACTTTCCTGCCAGAGGCCATCTAGGACCCGCTAAGGCCAGCGGGTGGCCACCGTTGTTTTTCACGTCTGCGATGACTGAGCTCTGAGAGGCCCCAGAGACATCATCTTAGGATGGCTTCTTGCAACCAATATGTCTTTCCTGCCATTATTAAATTAATATAGTAATCCCTAAGCAGCAGCCCACCCTATTGAGCAGACTTCCCGCAGATCAAAGTAAAGATGATCTCTCGTGAATTAATGCCTTTTAGATTAATTTATGATTCTATGGAAATCCTGCTTTGACTCAAAAGGTCTCAGGGAAAACAGTTTTAAGAAGTGGTTTTTTAGTTGTTTTACCAGAAAGATGTAGCAAAGTTAGAATCAAAAGTAGAATGTGCCTGCTCTTCATAATAGTAAGTAGAGGCTGCATAATAAGGAATGCGGTGAGCTTTCATAATTACACTAGAAAGAGAAATAGACGGGGTAAATTTACGTTCAAGGAAGAACAATTAGGTCCGAGGATGAAGCCACAGGTGTGCAGGATAAAGCAAGGCCACATGAAACTGTTGCTTTGAATTTATAATGAGTTTACAGAATGAAATACTGGTTTGAACTTGTTATTCATATCCTGTTACTCCCCTTTTATGTAACATTTTATCTATGAGGTAATTCCTTCATGTAAGAAAGAACATTTTGTACTAAGGATAGGAAAGTCTGGAAGCAATAAGGAAAGGAGGGGGGCAGCCATTTTCCATTTCACCCAGTGTGTATGTGTCTGTGTGAGTGACATCTTTCCTTTCCCCTTTCTCTCTGGTCTAAAAAAAGAGTGAAGGAGCTCACTGGCCAGGCAGAGGCTTTTGGCTGACTTGCCAGAAAAAAGGGAGTTCTAAAAATAAATCTTGTACTGTACTCTCCACTGCTATATAAATATGATAATTGCCGGAGAATTGTCTAGTTAGTTTATAAAGTAAATAAGAGTTAAGTTTTCCAGATCGTAATGAAGCACAGAACAGTTAAAGAATGAAAAGGCCACAGGTCATCAATATTTTGACCCGCATCCAATGCTGTGTCCCACCTCGGGCAGGCTCCTAACACTTTCCAATAATAACTGAGGCCCCGTTAAGATTATAAAACAAACAGAAACAAAACAATCAGAGAAGAAAAGGACTGTCAGAGACACTAAAGAATATGTAGTAAAAATTCTGGGACATCAACTTTGGAAATTTGCTGTGTAACCTACCAAACCTGGCATATAACTTTATATATGGTAACACATGGTTGCTGGACAGTTCATTAGAAAACATTCCTATCCTAAATTACTAGCGGTATTAGTAACAGGTGGCTATAGCAGAAATGAAGAACGATATGTTGAAAAAAAGTTCAGTTAATGCAACACCTGAAGCAAACTTACTTTGAGCATAAACATAGTTGTTAAAAACAATAAATAATACAGAGTTACTTTAAAATTATAAACTGGGACAGTTTCCTTTTTAGAGTTCCCATACGGAAATGGAAACCATTATGAAGGCTCTAATGAAGGCATGGCAAATAGTTGTTCTGGAGAAGATTTGGCAAGTGCTGTTTGAAAAATTGTAGAAGGGTAAGCTCCTGCACACACCAGGGTTAGAGTGTGAATCAAGACATTTATCCAACATTTCTACTACCAAGCTGAAGCTGAACTTGAGCTGTCAAGGAGCCAGGATTAGAGTATGCGTGTCCATACATAGTGTGTGAGTTTCCAGTACAGTAGCAATGCCGGAGATGAATCAACTGAAAAAGAGGAATAGCTAAACATACACCACATAGCTTTGAGGTCAATGAACTACTCACAGTTCCGGTTGGCAGGTGCCTGTGGCTGGACACTCAACTAGGTGGGAGGGCATGAATGGGGCAGCTCACCCATCTCATCACTGGAGGGCATGAATGGGGGAGGCTCCTCCACCTCATCATTGGAGGGCATGACTAGGGAAGCTCTCCCATCTCATCATTGGAGGGCATGAATGGGGAAGCTCTCCCATCTCATCATTGGAGCACATGAATGGGGTGGCTCACCCATCTCATCATTGGAGGGCATGAATGGGGCAGCTCCTCCACCTCATCATTGGAGGGCATGACTGGGGAAGCTCTCCCATCTCATCATTGGAGGGCATGAATGGGGAAGCTCTCCCATCTCATCATTGGAGCACATGAATGGGGTGGCTCACCCATCTCATCATTGGAGGCCATGAATGGGGTGGCTCACCCATCTCATTATTGGAAGGCATGAATGGGGTGGCTCACCCATCTCTTCACTGGAGGGCATGTATGGGGTGGCTCATTCATTTCACAGGCAGGCGTGAAGCACCGAGAGAAAGTTCAGAGTCTTGCAATCTTCTTTGGGGGATTAAAGACGTCTCCTGAGGCCCTACTTTTTAGAGACTCCACTGCATTCCAACGGTATTATGGTCTGGAGACGAAACGGCTTTCACACATGAGGCTTTGGATAACATTTATCTCAGCCGAGGTTGAGGGATAGTAGGCAAATTTCCCAAACAGTCCTGTCTCAGTTGGCACGATAGTGATGCTCACTCTGTTTTAATGGAGTAATGATGTAAGACATCTGAAGCAAGCAGTGTTAACTCTTCAACTACTTTCCTATTGCTCTGTCCAAGTGTAGAAGGGAAGAAACATGAATGGCCAAGTAAGTAGCTTTTGGGTTTGGGCACAGTTTTCAAGTCCTTCTGCATCCATAAAACCAATCTTTTTTTATTTCTCAGAACCTTTGTTCTCTTTCATGCGGTGGAGTTTTGGCCAATTTATAAGAGTTAAGCATGAAGCCTATTGATACCACTAGCATAAATTGAAATTTTACTCTTTGATGCTTCCATTCCTCTGTGATAGGATTTTTCTTGTTAGATGATAATAAACAAAAGGTCAACTCTAGAATTGAATGAATTAGGGCTATACATCTTATGTGATGCACTGAACTATCGAGAGTGACACCTATGTTATATTTATCCCCACTAAGCATATAGATGAGTTGCCTTATTCAGATCAACATGTGGGTCATATGCAAATTGAATATCAATGTATGGAATAAGCTAAATTTAAAATGTTTCTCTTTCAGAGGAAATCCCATATCTACAACCTAGTGTTGTTCAAAGGCCAGTTTCAAACCGCCAGCAAATCCCTGGGTGCGGAGGACATGTGTTGAAGTAGATATTAAAAGATGGTGGGACCTTTTATCCCGCACTAGAGCCGCCTCCCCTAGGGTCACATGGCACTGTGGAGTACTTTTATCTCCACGATACCCCAGGTATTCTCAGACCCAGGCGGTCCACAGGCCATTCCAGTGTGGCATCTTGCCATGCTGGTCCCTGGAGTTAGTTCTGGCCCCCGTAGGGCCATATGGAACTAATCATCATTTATCTCTGATTAGAATCTCTCCTGGCGGCTCTCTGTTAGCTGAGAACCCTCTGGTTCCAGCTACTTGGTAAAATCTGGGCTCTAGAAGTCCAGCAGCAGCTTCCTGCCACAAATTCTGTTCACACTCCCAACAACCACCCCCGATTCCCATAGCTAAACTATAAACTCCCAACTATCCGGTGAAATCGGGCCTCAATAAATTATAACTCAACAATCAGATTTATATGTTAAATTCTTAATCCACAATACATCCACACAATAAACTCACAACCAATTAATAAAGATATAATCTGCCCACCAACATAAACTGACCATCCCTTAAGAAATATTCACGGCATCCTATATCTATGTAGAGATGCATGGCGAAAATCGTTTACGAGTGCCTCCATGTTGCTTCTCCTTTCTCCTCTCCTTTTCCTTCTAAAACTTTGTTCCCACCTCCCTTCCTTCTCGTCCAATGACAGGCCTCGTTTTTATCTTGTGTCTGCCTTTACCTGCATAAGGACATCAACCTACAGGCATGAGAATAGACCTTGAGACAAGTAACATAGAGATGGAGAGACTGCTTACAAACGCCACAGTTAAACCAGCTCTCCTGTTCCCCTGCATCATCAACTGAGGCCATACTGCTGCACATTGTGTCTGAGTGATGTTCTTCCATGGCCACCACAGATAAAACATCCTATATCCAGCATTCCCAACAAGGTACATATGGATAGATATGTACCCTGCATCTTATAGTAAACCATCAGATCACAGACAGCAGTGTGTAAGAAATAAATGCAGTCTCCTATGGGCCAGCGTTCAATGCAAGAATAATAATGTACCTAGTTCAGTAAGTCTCAATCTTCCCGATGCTGTGATCCTTTAATATGGCTTCTCATGTTGTGGTGACCCCCCCCAGCCATAAGATTATTTTCCTTGCCACTTCACAACTGTGATTTTGCTGCTGCTGTGGTTTGTAAAACCTGCGTTTTCTGAAGGTCTTAGGTGACCCCTGTGAAAGGCTCTTTCAACCTCCCAAAGCAGCCATGACTACAGATTGAGAACCATTGCTCTAGACAGGAAAAACACAATTTCCCCATTTTGTAACTGAATTAATTTGAGTATCTGGATTTACTGCATGGTCATTGTTGTAACCAAATCAGTGTTGTAACGGCGTAAAGACAGATATATAAATCAAGAGAATAGAAAAGAAGGTCCAGAAGCAGGTCATCTAATTTTTGACAAAAATGGTCAACAATATGTGGGAGAAAAGATGACATCTATATCTAATGATGCTTGAGATTAAAGACCTTAATGTACAAACAGAAACGGTTCGGTGGATAGTCAAGTGTTTGTTGTGCAAACACAGGGTCCTGAGTTCAGATTCCCAGAGTCCATTTAAAGCTAGAGGTTGGTGTATGTTTTGCCTCTTTGTATATTTGGGGTACAAGTTCGCATCAAGTATTTTGCAAACACCCCACCCCCACCACAACTTTTCCCTTGGCTTTTCATTCTCTTAACAGATTTTTTTTTCCGCAGCAGAAAATTTAAAAACCTTTTACACACTGAGATAAAGTGTTCTATATAATGTCTCCATGCCAAGATTTTCTTCCATGTTTAATCGCCCCTTCTATCAGCCAGATGATGCACCGCTGTTTTTGACAGGATTTTCACAGAACAAGATCTCTAACATTTGGGACTTTCCATAACAAGTTCCCCAGTCAGAGAGCAGCTCTGAAACAAGCCATGCTCCTCACACACAGCCACAGCTTGACCTTGGGAGTAGTATTTCCTGTTAGCTTTGGGGCTGATTTGACTCGCAAATCTCTGGCTCTAATTTTTGCTTTCGCCTTGCAAACCCCCTCTGCTTGAAGGGACCATAAACTCTGGGAGTGCTACGGATCTTTCTGGAAGCGTCAAGGATGCTGCAGAGTCATAGAAATCCTAAGGCCATCTTTGTTTCTCCCTCTCCTTGAGTCTCTTTCTCAATGCGTCCTAAGGTCACACAGGGAGTCAAAAGCGAAGACTTGAAACAACTTTACTGCTCCAAGTTGTGCTTCCCGTAACCATGGAAACCAGACCAGGGACCAGAGCTGAGCAGAGGGGCGTGCAGCCTGCAGGAACCGCAGAGGCCTTCCCTGAACTCCCGTGACCACAGCGCGCGGGTCGCAGCCGAGTCGCCCGCCACCCCGCGGCCACCAGCGGCGCACCCGCTTCCTCGGGGCTCCGCCCCGCCCCGCGCCCCGGAACCCTGCTGAGGGCCCCGGACGTGTCGCAGAGCTGACCGCAGGACCCCCGGAGGCGGACGGCGAGGCATGGCGACGCGGGCCCGCGGCTTGTCGCTGCTCCGGGGCCGCCTGGGCCGAGGGCCTGCGCGAGCCCAGGGCGTAGCGGAGCGCGCGTGGCGGGGCTTCGGGAGCAGCAGCCGAAGGTAGGAGCTGTGGACAGGGGACGGGCGCGGGGCGGAGCACGCGGAACGGTGGCGGGGCCTGCGGAGGCCCCGGGTGGCCGCAGTGAAAGGAGCTCAGGCGAAGGGCGGCGGGCGTGGGCAGCTCGCTCGGACCCAGGGCTTTGTTCAGGCTGTTCTTGTGCGAGCAGGAGTAGGCGCTGTGGAGACCAGCGTTTCGGTTTCTGTGTTCCTTTGTCACTAGCTTTGCTGAAGTCTTTCCCTCCCCTGAATGTCTGAATGGTTTCGTGAAACTGCAGTGCGGGCCTCTCAGCTTGTAGGGTGGGCGCTTGCCAGCCTTCGGATTTGGTTGCTGGCCGGGAAAATGAAAGAGACCTTGGTGCCCAGGAACAGGCCATTCTGCCTCATCTTCCCTTGTCTGCTGGAGAACCCAACCAATGGAACAGTAACAATTCAGGGTCTTGCCCAGGGCCTTCGAGTTCAGAAAAACTCGTTTGTAAACTTTCAGGACTTCCAGTAATGTACATTAGCTGCTTTCTTAGTGGGCTGGAGACTCGCTCGTCAGTTTATATTCATTTTGCTACCTCAAGGAAAGTTAGTGCTTTGCCCATAGATGCTGTTTAATTTAAATTAACTTCCCAGCATGCATATTTGGATAGTAATCTCGAGTCACTTGGATTTAAGGTACTTTCTGTGGTTTTAACTTCGGAGATGGTTTATAGTGACTAGGTCTAGAGAAGAGAAGACGCAACAATGATAGTGGTTCAGAAATCTGTTGCCATACAGTGCTGGGCTGTGGTAGCGTTGGGATTTGTTGTTTCGCTTGACATTGCTAGAATGCTCTGCTCCCTTGGAAGTACAGATTCGGAAACGTTCTGTTAGCAATCTGTAATGGAAGGGATTATTTACTAACAGTATTCTATTTAAATCCTTATCCTTGGACTTTCAAGTTTTTGTGCTTCCCTCTAAAGTAAAGGTAATCTTGGTGTCAGTGTACAGGTGATTAATGTCCCCACCCCCATTTGCTCCATGCCCAGTGCCCACTGAAACAACACTTATAACCCTGATGTTTAGTTGTAGTCACACGCTCCACACCCACGAACATACAGATGTTCATCCACGCATTTTCGTCTGGTGGCAAGCCCTGGGTTTGAACTCTAACATATGCATAGAGAATAAATAATTAAATGGCCACTTTAGAATTAAAGGTACAGTCTGACTTTGGACGATTATTTTTCAAACTGCGACGATATAAGACGTCACTCTGTGCCTGCCTGCTTTCCATTCTGTTCGGTGCAGATCACAATGACCTAAGAAAGAAGTGCCTTTTGTAGTGGTTTTGTTTTTAAGACGGCACTACGAGTTCGGATATGGTGGTATTTTTTGACGTTTCTTTTGGCCTTGACCACTATACCCGAAGGCAAGGCTGGCTGTAAGGATGAGAAACACCAGTAGACCGGTGTATCTCGGGTGGGGAGGAATTTGGACAGTGTGTTGATGTTTATTGGTGTCTCTTTTCTCTTCTAGGACCAGCAGAGAGAAGAGACTCCATCTTCCAGAGGTCGCCACTGTCTGCCTCCCCACGCAGTCATCTTTTTTAGTGACACCTCATTTGTCTGGTCCCTCATAGTGACACTTAACATCACTCCTGTTGGTGTGACATTTGAATCATAGCATATATTTTTATTGGAAATTATCCTTGATTACATAGACTCTTTCCCCAGTGACATTAACTATTTTAAATTAACCACGCTTTAGAGCTCTTATGGTCTTAAATGAAAAAAGATTGTTGACGTTATTTATATTTCTTGTCTAAGGAGACACCTATAAAAATGGAACACACTAAGTATTTTTTACATGGAGGGTTAATTTATTAAGTTGAATTTCAAGTAATAATATTTGATACAATTTGGAAGCTGTAAGATCTCACAGTATTATTTACCATTCATTTTGCAATAATTTCCCCCTTTAAAATTTTTTGTTAGGTATCCTATTTATGCATGAAAACTACAGCTTAGTAATTAAGGGAAATTGATGTAAATTCATATATGTCTTTCTGGTTTTTGAAGCTTCCTTTGCCGTGTTTTTATGTGGCCAAAATGTTAAAAAGCATTCTTGGTGCTTAAATTATTCCCTCTTTGTGGTACTGTGTGAGGACTTTATGAGTCAGAATGGCTCTGGATAAAACACTGCCTAAATTTGGGACAAGTGCTTTTCACTGGGAGGAACTTAGCAGGAATGCCACAGGCTTTGCACATTAGGTAGTGCCTGGCTTGAGGAAGATTTGCGGGTAACCCACAACAGGGGTAGTCCTGCACGGCTTGTTTTTATCATTTCCGTAGCTCAGTGGGATCCCATGTGATTGTTCCATGCTTACGTTGCTACCACTGGTTTCTCAGCCACGGATTTAGTAGAATCTCTTTTTGCTCTCCTTACAAACGCCTTTTAGCATCTGACATTTGTGACACCAGCCTACATTGTTTAGCCTTTTTAAAGGATGGGTTGTAGTGGTGAACTACTAACGTCTGCAGATTCTCCCTTCTAGGACTTACTCAGAATTGCCTTTTCTGTAGAGTTACTGTTTGCTTTAAAGACCTTGGATCTTCCCTGAAGCTTGAAGGACCTAGACTGCAGTTAGGACTATTACAAAAACTGATTTAAAAAACAAAAAAACGATTGGGCTGGAGAGATGGCTCAGAGGTTAAGAGCACTGACTGCTCTTCCAGAGGTCCTGAGTTCAAATCCCAGGAACCACATGGAGGCTCATGACCACCTGTAATGGGATCTGATGCCCTCTTCTGATGTGGCTGAAGACAGCAACAGTGTACTCACGTACATGAAATAAATAAAACTCTAAAAAGGTTTATTTATTTGTCTTATGTTTATGAGTACACTGTACCTGTCTTCAGCCACGCCAGAAGGGGGCATCAGATCCCCTTACAGGTAGTTGTGAGCCACCATGTGGTTGCTGGGATTTGAACTCAGGACCTTTGGAAGAGCAGTCAGTGCTCTTAACCTCTGAGCCATCTCTCCAGCCCCCCCCAAGCTGATTTTTATATAAATTGATTTCAGTGAAGGGAGCACAAGTCATAAAGGCTACCAATGCGCTTTCTCTAAATTGTACTCTTTTGTTGGCAAAAGCGATCGTGCAATCCGTTTCTGGCTGGACTTAGTTACCTATCCACAGTATTGTTTTCTAAGCACCTCTGTTATTTTGCATTAGGAAACCAAATGTTTCACCACTTGGTGTCTCCTGCTTAAATGCGATCCTTTCAAGTATGTCTCATCCTCAAAATCGAATTTCCAGAGTCACAGTGTTAGATCATGGCCCTGCCCTGGTAAAACACTGATCACTTTAAGAGGCCAGATCCCACGGCCTGAAGAGACCAGGCCACACCTCCCGCAGCCCTGTGGGATGCTTAGGGAGATTTGCTGTACTGTGATTTAGTTCCCAATTTGTGGTCTTGCCCAGTGCCTTGTTTCACTATACTCCATGTCAAGTAAGCTACCCCAGATGAAGCCATGTGCTGTGGGACTTCCACTGCCCCTGAAAGGACATGAGTGTGATATTACCTTTTCTTTCAGGGGTTCTCTGAAGGCTTCTTGTATGTCTCCCTCCCATCATCCTGTCCAGAGGATTCTCTCTCTCTCAAGCTCATTATTCTTCTCTTTAAGGCCTACTTGTGTTGTCTCTGATGCACTATTTTATGTGTGTCTGTGTGTGTATACACACAGGCATTCATATATCGTCTATACCTTTTCCAAAGTGATACTTGTTTGTGTGTGGCCATGGGGATTGAACCCAGGGCCACGGAAGTGTCGAGCAGGTGCAGTAACCAGAGAGACACACCCTTGTATACAGAACAGACTTGTTTCTCTGAGACAGGACTCACAACATAACCCTGGTGGTCGTGAAACTATCTCTATAGGCTGGCCTCAAACTCACAGAGCTCTGCCTCGCTCTGCCTCCTAAGTATTCAGATTAAAGGCATGTATCACTGCGCCTGGCCAAAATATACTTTCTTAAACTCTAAATAGAACCAGGTTCATTACTATTTTCTCAGATTCCCATAATGTAGCACATCTTAATGTAGGATCCCATAGATAGAATTGAGGGGACCCATGAACCCGGAAGGGAGGTCACTAACATCTGATAGATTCAGTGTTTTCCCCCTTGGCAACAAATCACATTAGTATTATCGTCAGTCAGCACTTGTGAGGTCGCTAATACACAGATATATTCTAACGTCACTGTTGATTAAGATATCACGGAACATTATCTATACTCATCCCTTTGATAATATGGTACTTACTCTGAGACTTACCCCCACCCTACGATATCTTGATAAAATTGGTTTCCTTGGTAACTCTGTGCATCCACATCTGAAACCATTCTTCTGAGTATGTGTCCAGATATTTCTGTAGGTAAAACAGTGTTGCTGTAAAATTATAAAATATGCTGTCTTTTATCCCGCACTAGATCCAGCACTGTAGTGCCCCAAGATATCCGGTGGATATCTTCATCTCAGTCAGCAAAGTGTCTCACCCACTCTGCTCCATCCCATATCACACTGCAGATGGCTTCTCTCTGAGCCTGGCAGCAATCTCTCTACCGGTCTAGTTCCCAAGGCAGGTTGCCACCATGCCAGACATACACATCCCAATTCCATAGTGGCCCAGTGTCTCCAGCCACCACACACTCTCTTGAACTTAAATCGCCACATGAAAGAACACACAGCACAATAACCTCTGATCCAATTGATAAGATATAATTGCCCACCTAGACATACAAAGGCCTGTACACATCCATCCCTTAAGAATATTCACAACAACCTGTAAATATGCAGAGAGAAATCCGCCTCCACACTCTCTCTCTGCTGCTTTCTCTCTCTCGTCTCCTCCTTTGCTCCCCCTCTCTAAAGCTTTTCTCCCGTCCATCCTTCCTTCTCATCCAATGACAGGCCTCGTTCTATCCTATACCTGCCTTCACCTGTATAATGATATCATTCTACAAAACAGGGCTTCTCATGATATCAAATTCTTTTCTGGAGAAGAATGTAAATGACTGTATGGTCTCTGGTATACAAAAGTATATATTTTGGATAATTACTAATAGTTTGGTTTTATTTGAGGGGTCTAAATTGGCAAGCTATAAAATTGACGTTGGAAGGGATCATTCACGACAGACCGTGCTTTGCTTTGTTTATTTACAGATAAGTGATTTTTCATAGACATTGCTTCAAGGTTCGAGTGAAATACAGAAGCTGGGAAATGAGATGCCCACAACATGGTCCTAAACTTAACTTTCCTTAGGATTCGTTTACTTTAAAAATATGCCACTAAAGGCCCAGGGTTATTGTTATTAGTATTATTATATTTATTCTAGATCTGGCTTTGCCTTGGTCCTTTTGGATATTTTTAACATAAACCTCAAATACCCGTGTTGTGCCTCAAGATACATAGTGATGAAGCTGAACTTGTGAAGACCTTAGGATGGTTTATGATGACTTGAAATCTTATAGATCCTAAAGCAGTTCCCTGACGCTCCAATTAAAGTTCTAAAAGTTTGAAGGACTGTCAAGTGTCCAAGCTCAACACTATGTTGGTCTTGACTAGGCTCTGGTACTTATGGAGGAACAGGTTAATACACAAGAAGTTGTCATCCTTGTTTATTGTTCTGTCCAGGTTATTCTGCTCTATGCACTGTATCTGGTTATAGTAGCCATAGTTTAAGAAAGTTCCATGTCTATAAGTGAGACAAATAAGCTCCTAGAGACGTGGCTAACTAGAGATGGCTCTCTTGCCATATCACTCCAGGTTACGTGAGTGTGTCTCCATTATTAAAGAGAACTACAAAGTAGCCAGGCATCTCTTAGCCTTACTCTGTAAGATCAGCAGAGAGCGCTCTGGCTGTACACACAAGGTAATCCTGGTTCTTTGGAAGCAGTTAAGTGCTCTGCCTGTGGACCAGGCGTCCACCCAACCATCTGCTTTCCATTGAGTAACGTTTATTGCATAGGCTGGCTCTTACACACTCCTTGCCTTCTGCGGTGATCTATTGCTTACCAATAACGTCACATTCAGCAGTTGGCCCAGCAATGGAAGAGCGGCCATGGGGAGAGCGCCTCCTTGCCTCCCTTGGGTACTGAGCATGGTATTTCCATGGTTTCAGGAAATGGCATCCAAGCAAGATCTCACAGGCGTGCTGTGAGGGCCACGTCTAAGGGGTCAAGTTAGGTGTACTTCTCATGTGAACCAGTGACCACAAAGACATTTCTGAGGAATAAAAAGGATTTTAAAATTATGAAAAATTATATGTTAGAGTATTTGTTGTCTTAGAAACATATTATGGAACTTATGAAACAGTATCTCCAGAATATTTTAAGAAAGTTTGTATACTTACCTAGTAAAGCAAACTTTTCTTATGAACTTTTAGAATTTTAACCTTTAGTAAGACTGAATAATTACTCTTAATATTTACGGCAACTCCGATCATAATTATGCCTTTCTAAATACTGATACTTAGAGTTTTCTGAAAAAAGTTAAGCACATACTTAATTTTTAAAAGTTCTTGCAATATTTTACAAGTTTTAACTTTAAATGTTTTCTTTTGCCAGACAGCAATAATAATTTTAGTTTAAAATTTATTTCATCTATAGATATTAAAGTGCTGCTAAGCTCAGGGCAACCTCTAAACTAAACAGATTCAATCTTACTTGATTTCGTATTGAAATACGAAGATATTTTTCTTTGCATAAGTTCACCGGTGATGCCTGTCTCCTTTTTGGAGTGTCTTTGAACCACAATTCAAGATAAAGACATCAAGAAACAGGAGCTGGGAGGAGTAAAGGGAGGGGAATCTTTATACAGATTATATTGTATGAGAAGAGAATATATGTTTAATAAAAGGGAAAAAAGATAAAGTCTCCATCACAAGAATTGTTTGATTTTAGAACAGGTTTGCCATATTTAGATGTAGTAAAATTGCTTTCCAACTGTATTTTTGTGTTTCGAGGTGAAATCTACATGAAAACATTAAACTCACTCATTCAATATTCAATAAACTCAACATTCAACATAAGTTGGAGCATTTACACTGGGGTTATAGTAGTCTGCACTCCTCCATAGTTTTACTTTGCATGACTTCAGTTACCTGAAAACATTCCACAAAAAATTCCAGAGGTGAGCGTGCTTCAGACAGCACGCCATTCTACACACTGTGGTGTAACCTTGCACTGTCTGTCATCATTCCCTTCAGATGGAAATCACCCTCTGTTCAGAGCACTTCTGCTCCCTGTGTGGCCTACACGTTGTTCATTAGAAGCCGCCTCAGTTCTAAGCTGTGCTGTGTCCGGTTTGTTTCCACATAGATAAAGGATTTCAGAGCCAGTGGGGGATGGGCTGCGGCACAGGTGTTAACATTTACTAAGTAAGGTTGATGCAAACCAAGAAAAACAAAACTGCTTCAAAAATAACTGTAAAACGAGTGAGGAATCTATTCTCCATCCTTCCGTAAGCCAGAAGTACGATATTAAGTTACAGTGCCACCACGCTTCCTCTCCCTGTCTTTGGGTTTTGCCACAGTCCTTGGTTTCTGTAGGTGGCACTGGCAGGACTCCAGCCTCTCCCTCGTTTATCACTCCCTGTTCTCCCCTCACTGTGTCATACCACGCCCTGTGTGTCTACTGCAAGGACAGCAATCAGAGTGGACTAAGGTTCTGTATGACGTCTTAGACACACGAGACACAAGGCCCTTGAATTGAGGAGGTAACATATTCTTTTCTTTCTTTTTTTGAAGGAATGGATTAAGGCACCATATAATTTCAAAATTATTTGCACATTGAATTTTTTAATTAGCTTAGCTCTTTGGATTAGGAAGGGTAAGTTTCTTGTTATAAGCTTATCTTTCATTGATTGCAGTTTACCTAAAACTTTGTAAGGCTCCAGATTTGCCCCCATAGACACATGCTACAGACCTGCCTTCTACTACCTAATGACCACTCACGATCACTATCAAAAATTTGAGAGGATCAATTCTTACTGAATGCTTCCAAAAATCAAAAAGGAGGAAGAAACAGTTTAAAATTTGTTATGAGAGATTAACATTACCTTGATAGCAATGCCAGTCGACAGTCATCCAATTAGACACTGGAGCCAGGTCGACCCATACACCAAAACTTCAGGTCTGTCTTGGAAAATCCAGGCAGCAAAGTGACTGCTGTGGACTTAATGGCTACTTGGTCCAGGCAGTTGCCCACCTAAGAACTCAAACAAGGCTCACTTGGAATCTCGTGGTGAGTTGGCTAGTGGAAGGATTCTCTGCTGAAGCTAGTCTGTGAAGCTGATATAGCCACCCACAGCATTAAATGAACCATAATTGATACACTACAGATAATCACAGTAGATGTACCATCAACTAAGTAACAGAATAATAGCCCCTCTTTATTGCGTTTCAGTAACAGCATTCAAAATAGCTTAAACTCTTCCAGCTACAGAAAGCACACACAAAACCAAGAACACACCTAAGTGGAATCAGAAACATGATAATCAAAATCGGAAACTTAACAAAGAGAAAATTTTAAAACAAAAACATTCAGTGAGCTCAAAGATTTACCACATTAGAGTCACAAAAGAGAAAATGAAAACAGTATTTTCAACCTTATGGTCCCATACATACAGGACTCCGAAAGTGAACCAAAGTATAAATTATGGAAATCTCAGAACAGAAAATGAAAGGAACAGAAACCTTAAATAAATGAGAGAAAACTCCTTACATGAGGAAAGAAATCCAGGAAGGCCAAAGACCTTCCACAAGTCATTCCATTCAAAGGAACTCTCCATGAAGCTATTGGCAAAAATGAGTAAGGGGGAAGAAAGGACTGAAGGATCCATGTGAAACCAGGAAAAACGTGACAGTAGCAAACCCTTACGTTTTCACGGTCATCGCATATTGACTACGCATTAAAAGGCATTAACTAATTAAAAGGCATGGAGTGCATTTGTGGATAAATTAAAACAGGCTCTAACTTCATTCTGCTTTTAAGGGACTCAATTATAAGGATACCATATTCTCTGAAAGTAATACAGGAAAAAACATTCCATGCAGTAGTAACATAACTGTATGTACAAAAATAGACATTTAGTTTTTTTTTAAAAAATCTATTAAAGAGACAAAGAAGGTCATTGCATAATAATCGTGTCAATTTTTCAAGGAGATAAAATATATGTTGCCAACACTGAAACAGAAATAAAGGCCAGTTCAATAATGGTAAGGGACTGTGGTGGTTTGGATAACACCTTAAAGTAAATTAACCTCACAGCATATAGAACATTCCATCCATCAGCAACAGAATACTTCTCAAATGCACAGGCTAGAACCCAAATATTTAAAAGAATAATCTGCATAAAATTTTATTGCTTTGTGTTGTTATTGGTTTGTTGAAATGAGGTATCAATAGTTTTGTTGAGGTTAAGTATCAATAATTGGGTGAAATTGAAAATTTCACAAATAGAAATAAAACTTAAAGTTGTAATTCAAATATACTACAGGAAGGGTGCTAAGAGACTCCTGGGAATTGTTCCATTGTAGCAGATCAGATAATCGGGAAGAAACTGGGGAATTTTAGAACCATAAGCCACCAAGACTATATTATGAAGAAATACAAAATGTGAACAGCATTGATGAATCCAGAATTGGAATAAATACTACATTTGTTCAATAACAACAAACAATGCGGGGACCTGAAGGAGTCACTGGACTATGTTAATCTTTTGGGCAGGGATCCCACACTGTTAAATCCTTCCGAAGAGTAGAAGAAGAGGAGGTAGTTTCAAGTTCACTTCAAACGCATATAAACCCAGCATTAGTCTGACACCACAACCAGACAAGAACACCACAAGGAAACAAACAGGGTCCTTAATGAACACAGACGCAAAAGCACTCGGTGAAACAGCAGCAAACAATTCAATCAGACATCAAAAGGACTGTGTAAGTTGCGTAAATAATTGGCCTGAGTTGCAAAACGATTCAGCGCATAAGCAAATAAAGTCATGTGACACTCTACATGAATACAATGGAGGCCAGAAATTATGATTGTCTCATTTGATGCAGATAAGCCATTTTAAAAATTGAGTGTTTATATGAATTCAATAAATTAGACATAGAAAGGAAGTATCTCAGCACATTGACTTTGTTTTCATAACCCACAGATTAATGCTAAAAACCTAAAAGGAATCCCTCTAAAATCAGAAATAAGGCTCGGACGTCTACCCTGGCCACTTCTTTTTAATATAGCACTGGAATCTAAGCCAGAGCGAGGTCAAGTAAAAGGCAGAAAAGTTCAAATTAAAAAGGAACAATTCTCCTATGTAAGGGTGTGTGTGTGTGTGTGTGTGTGTGTGTGTGTGTGTGTGTGTGCAGGCATACATTAATGACATACAAAATGGCAGAGACAGACAGATACATGGACTTCCATGTAAAAATCTTGAAAACCTGGTGCATGAATTCAGAAGGTAACACAGTCAGCACCCAGAAATCAGTAGCATTTTTATATACGGATAATGAATGACTTTCCTAAAATAGGAAAGTATCTTTATCCAACAATAGCATGGAATTTAACAAAGAGGCAAGAGGTCGGCACACTGAAGACTCAAAACATTGATGAAAAAGTTTGGAGAAAAACTGTGGAAAATCTCTCATGTTCATCGTCTAGCAAACAATATGCAAATGCTCACACTGTCTGTAGTTATCTACAGAGCAAACACAATTCCTGATAACATTTTAAATTTACACCAATGATCTGAAAAATTAATATTGATAGATATGCCCACACTATCTGCAATGACCTATAGAGTCAACACAAGTCACCCCAAAATTCTAAATTTACATCTATGGTCTGAAAAATTAATATTAAAATGCCCACACTATCTGCAATTATCTAGAGTCAATACGAATCCTGCCAAAATACTAAAGGCAATTTTCCTAGAAGGAGAAATTCCTAAAGTCTAAGTAGGACCTGAAAGACCTTGAATAGCCAAACAGCCTTGATCTTAAGAACAAGAATGGGAGACAACCTCATCTTGATATACAATGCTAATGTGTAGTAACCAAACTGAACTGCACTATTATACATGGCTGTGAGGATCAATTGATGGAAGATGGTGCCGCGCAGTAAACCAATACATTTATAGTCAATAGAGGGAACAGCTTACCAGAAACCTTAGGATAGAGCTGACGCCATTCTTAGGAGAAATTTGTAACTGTAAATGTTTGGATTAAAACATCAAGATGACCTCAAATAAACAATACAACAATACACCTCAAGAGCTTAGGAAAACAACAATCCAAACTCAAAAGGCAATGCATACGAAGGAACAATGGTAACTGGAAACTGAAGGAGTGAAAGGCGGGACCAGCTGGAAAACCTTAGCAGAGCTACCAGAGGGGAGCAAGGAAGATGACCGAAATTAATAACAACGGCGATGAAAGGGGAGGGGACTGTAAATGTCATATTCCAAACAACTGGGAAATGCAGAAGAAATGTATGGATTCCTAGACACCTGTGTTCTACCAAAGTTAAATCAAGGAGAAACATGTTAAACAGAACCGTAGGGACCAATGAGATTGAAGCAGTGATAAACAGTCTCCCCCCAAAAAGTTCAGGACCAGGTAGACCCAGTGCAGAATTCTGCCAAACCCTTAGGGGAGAGCTAATGCTAATGTTACACAAGAGAGAAGGGGACAGAACACAGCCAAATTCATCCACGAAGCCAAAGGTGCTCACGGGAACAGCAACACAAAGACAGAACCTGTAGATCAGGTTCCCTGATGCACAAAGACAAACTCTCTCAGAAAGATTTCAGGTAAAATGAGTTCGAGAGCACATTAAAATCACATCCAGACCAGACCCGCCCATCCTTCCTTCTTGTCCAATGGCAGGCCTCATTCTATCCTGTATCTGCCTTCCTGCATAAAGACATCATCTTCACCTCACCTCAAATTATATTACAGAGCTCTAATAACTAAAATAGTGCAGGTCAGGCAGGCGCAATCACAGATCCATAGACCAGCAAAATAAAACAGAAGACACAAACCCGTGCAGGGACTACCATTAAAAACAAACACCCTGGAAGAGTCAGCCTAGTGGTGGGAAGCCTAGATTTCCTCATGTAGAAAAAGAAAACTAGGTCCACATTTCTCATCCAGGACAAAAATCAAAACAAAAATGATCAAAGACCTTGGGGTGAGAAAGCCTTTCTCTTTGCTGTAGAGAAGTGCAAATGATATTTAAGAGTCTCCTAGATCAGTTCTAGTTCAATTCCTTCGAGTCCTGGGCCAAAGTAGATGATGTCTTCAGCAACAGATTCTTACCGTCAAGTTCCAGTAGACAGAAATGGACAACAGAAACAGTCTGTGCTGTTCTTGAAGGGAGGATTTGCATGCCTGGTACTAGGGTTTTTGTTGGATAGTGTATGGCTTTGAGGGGAAGGCCTTATCACCCTAAGTGGTGTAACTTCATTTAAATTATTTATGTGTGCATATATATATATATATATATATATTCTTATATAGTATACGTTTTCAGTTAAACAGAAAATATTTATCCTTAAGTTTCTTTAACCCATTCCCTCTCTTTCCTTCTGGCTGCCTTTCTCTGTTCCCCCAAGTTAAGAGCCCTCCTGTTTTTCTAATGTCTCCCCTCATAGAGTCTGTGCCACACTGTGTCCATTTCCCTCCCCATGATCCTTTGCTGCATTCCCTGTTTCTGTGGTAATTCACATCACCTAAATAAGACTGCACAATGACAATCACAGTTGACATGCCAGTGTGGATGGGAGACTTTCACAAGTCCTAGAGGAAGGCAATTGCTAACTCCTAGGAGAAGGGAAATCAGTCTTCTCTAGGGATTGTCCCCCTCGTAGATTACCCAACGTCAAGTGGTCAGTCCTAAATACACAACACTAAATAGACTCTGTAGGTTGTGTTTATGTATATGATGTATATGTATGTATGTATGTGTGTGCGTGTGTGTGTGTGAGAGAGAGAGAGAGAGTGTGTGTGAAACACTAATAATTACAGAAGAAGCTATGAATTTGAGAGAGAGTGAGAGGAGCCGGAGTGGGGAGGGACTGGGGTAGAAATGATGCAAATACAATACTCATGCATGAAATTCTCAAAAAAATATTAAAAAAAAAGTCCTTAAAAGCAAAAGATACAGAGATAGATCAGAATGTTCCAGAAAGGCTCCAAGGACAGTGGGAACAATCCTGACAGGTGGGATTGTCTGAAACACTTGCACATAGTCAGGGAAGCAATAACCAGAGGGAAGAGGG
Source organism: Rattus rattus (assembly GCF_011064425.1). Lineage (NCBI taxonomy): Eukaryota > Metazoa > Chordata > Mammalia > Rodentia > Muridae > Rattus > Rattus rattus. The sequence goes on from NC_046164.1 coordinate 4,354,704, forward strand.
AGCTTGCAGAGTGGGAAAAGTCAACCGCCCTTCAGATATAGGACTAGTGCCTAGAATATATGAAACAAACACAAACCCACGAAGGCACTGTCCTTTCTCCTGATTGTGTCACCATGAAGTAATTTTTCCGTGTTTTCTAATGCACAGGAAGGTGAATGGGAGCCTCTGGAAGGACTCGTAAGGGCCCTGAAGTTATTTACAAAGGCTCTGCCTCACGGTCTAATCTGTAGAGGGCAAGAGGTTCATGTGCTCACAGGTTAGCATTTGGGAAGCCAGAAATGATAGACATGCAGGGTTGTTCCTTCCAAGGAAGGGATGCATGGCCTGCTTTCTTCCCAGAAGGCTGGGAATGGGTGTGGTTAAGCCCGGTGATCCCTGTATTATCTCTATGACCAGGCCATAGTGGGCTCCCAGACTCTTATGTTTATCTCAGTTATCCTCCCTACACCCTTAGCTTGAGCATTGTTTCTCAGCGATAGAACCCATCTTTATAGGAAATGTCACATGTTCTTTACAAACGGGAGCAGAGGTGCTTAATCGCTATCTGTGTGACCAAGACTATACCAGATCCTCCCCAAGACCCTGCAGCTGTGGATTAGTTAACCGCTTTGGCTCCTGGTGGGTCAAGTGTGCACTGCACCAGCCCAATAGCTCAATGGATTCACAAATGAAAGACACACACACACACACACACACCAGCTAATTTTGTTATGCCTTGACCACTAGCTCAATGGTGGTTGGGCACTTCTAAACCTCCCCAAAGATGGCCCATTCTCCCCCTGGCTATCCTGACTTAATATCTCTTAAATCCAGCTTTTATCTTGTTGTCTGTCTCCTTCTGGGTGGCCAAGACCCCTCTGTGCAGCCATTCTGGGGGACGATTTCCTTCTCATACCTACATTTCAGCCTCCTGTTCTTTCCCAGCACAGTCTATCCTACTCCCTCTCTCTCTGCCCAGCCATTAGCCATTGGTTCTTTATTGATCAATCAAAATCCAACTGAGGACAGGGACCTTCAGCATCTGGACATGCAGATTGCAGATTCCAGATTTGGGGGTCAAATCAAGACAAAGCACTAGAACCGATTCCCAACAAGACCTTGAAGGTGTCACCTGTCAATCAATAAAGCCCATCTTCGTGGAAGAGGTCACATGTACTTTGAAAGGAGTTTAAATATAATCACACCTTAAGTTTTGTTGTATACATGGGATTGAGTTAATTATCACAAAAAACATTGTTTTACAACATTGTCCTGCACTTACATATGCCTAAAGTAAACTGCCCAATTCCAGGCTTTCAAAGTTTGAACCAGCACCGGCTACTGAGTCATGCTGAACAAGACTTGGTTCTTGCCTCCCGTGGACCGTTACTCTGTTGGCCGTGGTGTTTGCAGTGACCCCCTACACCGAGTCCCTCTCAAAGATCATCCTCCTAATCTTAGAACAGTGGTGCTTAGAATTACAGCATAAATTTTGTGGGGTACGAGCCCATTTAGTTTAGAGGGGGCAGATTAAAAGATAGAAGTACAAAGGAATTATAATCCTTCCCAAAGCTCATTAGTACTATTTATGAACCTGAAAATGAAGGTCAGGTGTAGCCAGAAAAGTCCAATTTTAGACACTCACAGTAGTTTTTGAATATTTAGTTTTGTTTTATGTGTCTCTGCCTACATGCATGGCTGTGTACCGTGTGTCCAGTGCTTGTGGAGGCCACTTACAGGTTACAGTCAGTTGTGAGCCACCACGTGTGTGCTGAGAACTGGATCTGATCCTTTCTCTGCAAGAGTAACAGTGTTCTCTTTTTTTTTTTTTTTTCTTTTTTTTTTTGAGCTGGGGACCAAACCCAGGGCCTTGCACTTCCTAGGTAAGCGCTCTACCACTGAGCTAAATCCCCAGCCCCGTAACGGGTTCTCTTAACTGCCCAGTCATCTTAGCAGGCGCCACGGTTGTTTTGAATCTTCCCGTACTTTACATTTCTTCAGTCGAGTGTTTCTTATTGGCTTTTTAGTGTTATATGTAGTGTTTTGCTTCCCACAGACACGAAGCCGTTATCATCTCAGGAACTGAAATGGCCAAACAGATCCGGAGAGAACTACAGCAAGGTGTGGAATCGTGGATTGCTCTTGGGAACAGGAGGCCTCACCTCAGTATCATTTTAGTGGGAGATAACCCAGCAAGCCACACCTACGTCAGGAATAAGATCAGAGCCGCTTCTGCTGTAGGTAGGTGTGTGTGTGTCAGCTGTAACTGTCACTAAACGTTTCCGTTATCACACGTGCTGGCTGGAGTTATCAGAGAAAGGAGCCTCCCTCGAGGAAATGCCTCCATGAGATCCAGCTGCCCAGCCTTTTGTCAATTAGTGATCAAGGGTGGGAGGGCCCATTGTGGGTGGAGCCATCCCTGGGCTGGTAGTCCTGGGTTCTATAAGAAAGCAAGCTGAGCAAGCCAGGGGAAGCAATCCAGTAAGCAGCACCCTCCATGGCCTCTGCATCAGCTCCAGGTTCCTGCCCTGTGTGAGTTCCAGTCCTGACTTCCTTTGGTGATGAAGTGTAAGCTGAATAAACCTTTTCTTCCCCAACTTGCTTCTCGGTCATGATGTTATGTGAAGAGATAGAAACCCTGATTAAGACATCACATAAGGTTACATAATTATGAAAGGCAGTTAGCCAATAAGCACCATTCACATAGCACGGATTGTTATTATTAGAGATATTCAATTATTCAATCACTAAAACTTGGGTGAATTTCTTACTGTTTTCAGGGTCCTTGTGGAATTTTTTCAGTGTGATTTCATATTTTGTGGGCGAGGCACTAGGGCTCTTCGCATTTAAAGAGCCTGTATACTTATTACATTTGCTGTAGCTGAATCTTAAACCTCACTGATTTCCGGTCTCCCGGGCCTCTTCAAGTCTGCTATGAGCCGGCTTCACCAGTCAGCACAAGCTGTTACCTGGGTAGCAGCCAAACAATGCACAGGAATCAGGAGAGAATCCATGCGTGACAGAGACATCCCTCCTCCTGGTGATTAGAACAGAGACTTTGCAGAAGGGCTTTCCTTCCATTCGCTCACTGGAGAAGAGTCCTTTAATGAAGGCCACATGGTATTCAAGTGACTTCCTCTGCTTGGTTTTCCTCCAGGCATCTGCAGTGAGCTCATCATTAAGCCCAAGAATGTTTCTCAGGAGGAACTTTTGGATATCACTGATCAACTGAACATGGACCCAAGAGTCAGTGGGATATTAGTTCAGCTACCCCTTCCAGGTATGCTCTGGGCTGGGCCGGACAAAGGGCACCTCGTGACGTCGGGGGCAAACTATAAAACATGTTCAGAAGCAGACGGACTGTTTTCTTAGTACCGCGGCAATAGCTAACAGTTTCTTAATGCTTTATCCTTACGAGATGAAAAACTGTGGATGGAAAATTCAGGCCTGCGCGAGACATACCTGTCGGTACAGCAGGGCACAGCCGCAGCAGACTGCAAGCTGAAGGCAGGCCGTGCTCCTGCAAAAACAATGGGGAAAATTAGCAGTTCTTTTGTGTCTCTCGAACGTTTTGGTCACGTATTAAAAACTATCTTATTGCGGTTTGACGATATATAAGGAAATAAAAAGTAGTATGACTAATATTTATTTACGATATTATCTTTCGAAGCATTAGACACAGAATTAAAGTGTCTGGCTTTTTGTTTATTTTTTTTTAAATAAAGCTACATCAGGAGGGGTTGGCACAGTGACCGCTTGCTCAGTGTACGACTGAGGGGAGCAAACCTCTTTCCAGTGGCTGTCACGCACCTGACATTCCTTCCTGAGCGGTGATCTCTTGTGTGTGTATTCAGTCAACCTCAGGGGCATTGCTGGGACCTCCCTACTGTGACGTCTCAGCAGACGCTGCTTCCTCTGGGATTCTGTCTTGCTTTTCACCACAGCCCCTTGCTGTATCTCCTGACCCTGGCCTTCACTGAGTTCCGTGTTGCACAGCGACATCTCCTCACAGGATCCAGTGTTAGCCCTACGGTTGGTTTGCCCGTCTCCATTCACACTCGTGTCGGATCGCGTTGATGCCAGGGTTTACAGCGTAGCTCCTCCTTTGCTTCGCGCAGGCATAGGCGTCGCCTGCCTCTCCCTGCTGCCCACTGTTTTCCCGATCTACTCACAGCATCAGTGCGTCTTGTCTCTCTGTCTCTCACACTGATAGGCTCATCCCCTTGATCTGTTCTGTGTTTGCATATCACGTGAGTGCAGAGTGGACACACATTACGTCTACACGCAAACCGAATAGTAAACATTCAATGCTCCCGAAATACAAGGTCAGCCAAGGACCGCCAAGCTTGCCCGTGACAAGATGCTCACTGCATTTACATAGCCATGGTTAGTGTAGCACCAGAGCCGAAATTTGAACGACGCTATTGGAGGGCTGATACGATTTCACTGAACCGTAGTTCTGAAATCTGTTTGTGTCTAAACTATGCAAGTGTACTGGTGAAGTATAGGGGATAATATCTGAATTTTTAAATCACCCAGTAGATAAATTCTTATGACGTGACAAAAGCAAGGCTGCACGATGCCATTGTGACGTGAGTTAATATTTAAATTGATGGACCGCATTTATGCTTTGTTAGACAAACACACAGTATCTCAATATATACCGAAGGTTTCCTTTTGTTGTAAATCTCAGATTTCTCATTCTTACCCTCTGCTATGACATCACCTTAAATCTGTGGTTCTCAGCCTCTGGGTGGAGAGCCCCACCCCCCAGGGCCGCATATTAGATATCCTATATAATCAGACACTTACATTTACAATTCATAACAGTAGCAAAATTACAGTTGTGAAGCGGCAACAAAATAATTCTGTGGTTGGGGTTGCCACAAAGTGAGGAAATGTATCAAGGGTTTGGTGCATCAGGAAGCTGAGAACCACTGCTTTGAAACATGATCAGGTCGGAAGGGATCTTAGATGTTTTCAAAGTTTCCCATTGAGAAAAATGGTCTGCAGATGACACTGCAGACGCGTCCTGGAAAAGCTGATGTCGGGATGCATCTCCTTCTTTCAAAACTAGGGAAGAAGCAAACACACGGGGCACTCTAGTTTATCCTGCAGGGAAATGAGATTTAAAGACGATCAGGAGTTTACTGACATTAGATTGACTGTCTAAAGTATCCAGAAGTACTTGTCAATCAATTGCTTAACTCGTGCAAAAATGGGAGAAAGTCTGATTTTAGTTGCAAGCCATCAACTCAGAGTTTGCTTCATTTGAAAGTCCCCACGCTTGCATTTAGACAGTCCTCAAACAGTTTCACGAACTATTTATAGTACTCATTTTAAAAGGGCCAGGCTGTTGACAATGATCTACCAAGTCAATGAAATCCTGCCCAAAACTCCAATGACACTTCCCAAAGAAACAAAAGGCAATCCTGAAATTCATATGGAGCCACCAAAGTCCCAAATAAACAAAGGCAGAAGAAAGGTGGCAGTGTCAAGCCACCTGTGCTCAGAAACCACTGCAAAGCTACTGTAGTCACAGCAACTCAAGCCACCTGCATTCAGAAACCATTGCAAAGCTACCGTAGTCACAGCAACGTGGAACCAACACTGGATCCGTGAAGCACATTGGACAGAGTGGGACAACCCACTCGTGGTCAACTATATCTGTCAGAATTTCTACGAACAGATCTGGAGGAAATGATGTTCTCATCCAGAAATGGTGTGGGAGGAAACAGAAAGACATAGACTCTCATATCACCCTTTAAAGCAAAAGTACCTAACCACTTAAATGAAACGATAGACTACAAAAGGAAAATTCAGAGACTGTGTCTTAGCCTCTGGTCTGTACTAATATTTCTTGCTGTGACACCCCCAAGCAATGCACGAAGAGCGAGAAAATATCACATTCAAAACTGATTTACGGTAAGAAGTCAACAGCAGAGTGAGAGACAACACTGCGGAGTTGGAGAAAATGTTTGTGAACCATGAATATCTAATAATAGGTTAAAATTCAAAATACAGACGTATTCGTACACCCAAATGGCAGGAAAGCAGTCTTCTTCTTTTTTTTTTTTTATTAACTTGAGTATTTCTTATTTACATTTCGAATGTTATTCCCTTTCCCGGTTTCTGGACCAACATCCCCCTAACCCCTCCCCCCCCCTTCAATATGGGTGTTCCCTCCCAATCCTCCCCCATTACCGCCTCCCTGCTAATCCGCTCACTGGGGTTCAGTCTTGGCAGGACCAGGGCTTCTCCTTCCACTGGTGCTCTTACTAGGATATTCATTGCTACCTATGAGGTCAGAGTCCAGGGTCAGTCCATGTATAGTCTTTAGGTAGTGGCTTAGTCCCTGGAAGCTCTGGTGGCTTGGCATTGTTGTACATATGGGGTCTCGAGCCCCTTCAAGCTCTTCCAGTTCTTTCTCTGATTCCTTCAATGGGGGTCCTATTCTCAGTTCAGTGGTTTGCTGCTGGCATTCGCCTATGTATTGCTGTATTCTGGCTGTGTGTCTCGGGAGAGATCTACATCCGGCTCCTGTCGGCCTGCACTTCTTTGCTTCATCCATCTTGTCTAATTGGGTGGCTGTATATGTATGGGCCACATGTGGGGCAGGCTCTGAATGGGTGTTCCTTCTGCCTCTGTTTTAATCTTTGCCTCCCTATTCCCTGCCAAGGGTATTCTTGTTCCCCTTTTAAAGAAGGAGTGAAGCATTGGCATTTTGATCATCCGTCTTGAGTTTCATGTGTTCTAGGCATCTAGGGTAATTCAAGCATTTGGGCTAATAGCCACTTATCAATGAGTGAAAGCAGTCTTCGTAAGCACGTGGAAAGGACCTGCATTTGAAACAAACCACGTCCCGAGACAGTATTGGACTAACATGTGGGGTCTGAAACATGTCAAACTAGGCCAAGCCTGGCTGCACAGTGACTCAAGGCCAGCCCAGGCTCCGTGAGGCCATGCCATAAACACAGAAACAAACAAACAAACAAACATTTCAAACCTGGAGAAATACACTGTAGAACAGTCTATAAGGGGCTGGGGTGGGGGTGGGGGTGAAGTATCAGCCAAGGAACTTAATACTTTGGTTAGATATGACAAGTAACTTCCAAAGACCTATCGGACAACACCATGGGAGAGTGAATTATGTATTGCCACAAAACAGGTCTACATATTCTCACCACACAAAAAGACGTGTAGAATGTGATGATTAGATTCAGGTAGCCTTCTCACTCTCTCTTCCACTCTTCCTCTCTCCTTCTTCCTCCTCTCTCTCTCTCTCTCTCTCTCTCTCTCTCTCTCTCTCTCTCTCTCTCTCTCTCTCTCTTCCTCTCTTCCTCTCTTCCTCTCTTCCTCTCCTGGCTTGACACACACACAAAAAAAATAGATTCAGGTAGCCGTTACATAAAGTACACGTGTGGCAGAACATCATATTACACACTATGAATATAAATGTGTGTGTATATGTATATATATATATCTAATTTTTTATAATTCAAAAATGTCTTACAGTTATTTTCCAGACTAGTATATTCCTTGTCAGAGTTCCTGACTACTTTATATTTAGTTTGTTCCAACAAAATCAAATATATATTCACACGTTGCCTTTGTGACGTTTATTTGGTGATTTTGTCACTAATGGCCAGTAGATGGCACTGGTTACCTATCTGTTGTACAGACAAACTGCTTGAAGCTTGTGTTCCCTGAATAAGAAACTGGAAATGGGAGGGAGTTTTGAGAGAAGGTACTTTTCTATACAGAAAGCCAACAGCGTGTACACAAAAATACCAGTGGTCGGCATCCACTGAACTAAGCCTTGGTCGTATGAAGATTTTATATTTATTACTTCAGTTTGAATTTTTACAATAACCCTGGGGAGTGGAGCTGTTATACGCGTAATTTGGTGATAAGAATACGGAGATTAAGTTCGTTCCCTCTGATTAGCTGAATTATATCCAGGGAGACTGATCGCCCCCTGCTAATGTATTAATCACAGTTCATACATTTCCGAGATGTGAGTCTAAGCTAGTGAACGCTGTAAATGTTTGCAGTGCCTGTGTTCATGCTACACCGTTCCACATTCAGAGAGACAGTGACGCGGGAAAGGCACGTCTTATAATGAAATTGTCTGGGACTGAGTCTTGACCCTGCCGTTAACTAGTCACCCCTCTGCATCCGTCTCCCCATCTGGTACGTAAAGACGTCCCCTGCTCCATATGGGGTTTTGAACATCAAATAAAATAATCAGCATAAAGAATCGCTTGCCACAGAATAGTAATTTAAAATTCCGATTTATTACATGTGTAAATATTACACCAGTCTGATGCTCTCTCCCACCATTACATCTTTTAGACTCAGGCACTGAAAAGATAGGAGCTGCAGGAGGCAGGGTGACGTCTGAAGCAGGTTGGAACAGGTATGGAGATGGCTCAATAGTTAGATTGTTTGTCTAAAGGGTAAACACAGGCTTTTGTCAATGTGTTCATTTTCAGCGGCAGATTTGAATATACCTTATTATGAAAAAATAATGAATTATTTGCTAATTATTGTTAATTCAATTTAAGATTCATTTCAAAGGAAAAAACAATATTTCTAGAACACATTTTAGCTTCAAATAATTTTGACATGGGTTTTTATAGTCCTACCCTCATAACGTTGTCTATTTACTTTAAAAATTGTTTAAGTAACTTTTTTTTTATGATAGACAAGAAGAGGTAAACCGTCCTGTAAATGGAGTGTAGTACCACCAGGTGGCAGCACCGAGCAAGCACCGTTTGAAACTGTGTTACCACTGAGACCATTGGTCTTTGAGGTCTTTGAGGGATTGGTTGGTCTCTGTAGCCATTAATGTCTCTTTCTTTCACATCCAGGGTGAAAACATCCTAAGAGGGTGATTTTTATGTCCAAGTTTATGGGCATATCTGTTTTAAGACGTCTCAAAAACAAACAATTAAACAAACAAAACCTTCTTCACATTCAGGAATTTATGAAAACAGTAGTTTCTGGCTTTCCTTCCCATCTTTTGCTTTTTCTTTTATCATCTGCTTCTGAGTCTATTCATCTCAAAATACAATTTGTATGGTGTATATTTCTTTTAAAAAGGTTTAGATATAATTTATGCATATATATACAAAAATTTTTTAAATAATTTAATTAAAAAATCAAAATATGTGTGTGCACAGGCTCCGTCTCTAGTCCTCTGTATTATTAATTTAATCTTCAAAAACTCTGGCCAGACAAGTTATGGGAGAGGGCTAGCTAATAAAAATCTGAGTCTAAATTACTGATCCTGAGACTTTCCCTGGGCAGGCAAGGTCCCCAAAGCACCATTTCTTCTTCTTTTTTTTTTTTTTTATTAACTTGAATATTTCTTATATACATTTCGAGTGTTATTCCCTTTCCCGGTTTCCGGGCAAACATCCCCCTCCCCCATCCCCTTCCTTATGGGTGTTCCCCTCCCCACCCTCTCCCCATTGCTGCCCTCCCCCCAACAGTCTAGTTCACTGGGGGTTCAGTCTTAGTAGGACCCAGGGCTTCCCCTTCCACTGGTGCTCTTACTAGGATATTCATTCAAAGCACCATTTCTTCCTCGCTACTGTGGGTCTAAATTTTTATTAGGAAAGAAATACTTTTTTGAGTCTTTTCTTTTATAGAATACACACTGCTTTGAAGGTAGTAATGTTTGACAGAAATTACTACAGATGGTGCTTCAGAGACAGAGGACTTTTTTTTTTTTGAGATTTGTAACATGTATATTTCTTTTTTTCCTTTTTATTTTATTTTTTATTAACTTGAGTATTTCTTATATACATTTCGAGTGTTATTCCCTTTCCCGGTTTCCAGGCAAACATCCCCCCCCCCCTTCTTTATGGGTGTTCCCCTCCCCAGAGACAGAGGACTTAAGAAAACTTTTCCCAACCTCTTCGGAGGAATATGGTCTTGTTCGATGTCCACATACACTTCAGTGCACACCAGAGAATCATAAAGAAAAAGCTAAGCTTAGGAAGGATGCGTAGGCTCTAACCCTGGTGTCTGCATAGCAAGTCCCCAGAATCACGAGCCGTCTCTGTGTCTGTAGGAGAGGGAGTTTGTAGACCTGTGGAGAAAGAGATCCACTCCTTTAGTGCCTGGAGCAGTGGTTCTCAACCTGTGGGTGCCACCTTGTGTAAGACCATGGATATCTGGAAAATAAATATGGAAATAAATAAATAAAAATAAAAATAAATAAATCTGGAAAACAGAGATATTTACGCTACAGTTCATAACAGTAGCAAAGTTACAGTTATGGAGTATAAAATGAAGATAATTTTATGGTCGGGGTCACGCAATATGAACAACTGCATTAAAGGTCAAAGCATTTGGAAGGTTGAGATGGAAGGCCTAGAGGACCATTTCCAATCTCCACAGTAGACTCAGATTGGGATGGCGTGGCTCTGTGAGGTTAGCCTTGTTCCCATTCCTCTCCTGCCCTCCTCTTGTTAATGATGGACAATTATGGATGATATTGGGCCAAGCAGGCACCTGATAAATATTTTCTGTCTTGCTTTTTCAATGTAGCATCCAGAGAATATTTATTTGACACTGTAGTTAAGCGGAGGGTTTGTGAAAATGCCTGTCCCAGACTGACATCTCAGCTTTGTTTTTTGTTTCCTGTGCCATAGCTGTAACCCTGCTTCCTCTTTAGTCCTTGCCGTTAGTGGTGAGTCAAAGATTTTTAGCAGAATTTATGACCACATTTGGTTATCCCCTGTGGCTTTCTCTCTTACCCCATGTAATTTTCCCTGTTTAAATTTTTAACAGTAGTCTATTAGTGGAAGCATCTTGTGGTAGAGAAAAGTGGATTCGAATCCCTTAAATCTGCAAGCACGTTGCTGCTGCACTCCCATAGAAGGGTTTAATTACAGACAGTTCACCAGCTCGGCCGCTGTAAGCCCTTGGTAGCCCACGCTCTAGATGTAGCCAGTCTCCTGAGCGAAATCATAAGTGGTCCAGCTATACACCCCCATTTCCCATTCTCCAGCTTTAACAGAAGCAGACATTTTAAAGGAGACCAATTGTATTTGATTTTTCAGACCACGTGGATGAGAGAACAATATGCAATGGGATCGCTCCCAAAAAAGACGTAGACGGGTTTCACATTATCAATATCGGAAGACTGTGCCTTGACCAGCATTCGCTGATCCCCGCCACGGCCAGCGCCGTTTGGGAAATCATCAAAAGAGCAGGTTGGTAACCTGGGTGTGTGTGAAACCAGGATCATCTGCCGAGGAGCCTCGTCGGGGCCTTGGCTGGGTAGAACCACCTCTGTGTACACGTGATTGAAGTGATGAGCAGAAACTAAAGCCTGTAAAAGGGCTGTACGTTTATCAATCGCACAGAACAGGAGAGCATAAGAGAAAACCGGAAGAGCATGTGACAGGCAGGGACACTGTAGCTTGCAGCGAGAGCGGACTACCCAGATGTGGCCATGACTTCCTACTTTCAAATTATGAATTTTGATGACGATCTTGTCAAAGTGGAGAACATTTTCTTACTAAGATAATGTGTCGCGTATATAGGCTCCCTGTCCGTTGACTATAGTTTTTAATACAAGCATGCAGGCTTTGACAGTATCAGGCTCAATATGGTCTCACAGGCTGGAAGGTACATTCATGGAGCTCGGTGGCTTAGCACATAATGGCATAATGGCTTTCCTGCCCCCCCCTCCCACAGTCACTTCCTTTCTGGAATCATCTTTTTCCTTCTAATCCTCTGCTTTCTAACTGATCAACAAACTCTCCAAGAGAAAGCAGATTCTAGAATCATACACTTGCTCATCAGTACTTGGACACATCTTGGTTCCAATGTCTTCCTGGTGCCCACAAAAGATACAGCGTTAACTCTGTAGTGTACTGCTTGATTTTGTGAAGAAAAGTGCATGAACCTTCCACTCTGTTATCCCATTTCGCTAGAAGCCCGACTGCCATTGGTGCTTAATACTGTTGTATGAACTTCCAGTCTAATTAGCAGTTAACGTATTTTAAGACTGTGCACTTCCTGGGAAACTTGGTATTTAAAAGGATTTTAATGGCAACTTGAGAATTTTTGTGGTTTTTTTAAATAAGGACATAATGAGAGAGGAAGAGAAATATTTATAAATAATCCAGTGAGGGCATGCTCTAGACAGGGTATGAAATCCACACTTAATTAGAAGTTTTTACAGAATGCTTCTGTGGACTTTTCACATACTTAATTTGCCCCTTGCATTAGTCACGCATTGAAGGAGACTGTATTTTTAAAGGCATTGAAACATTTGGGAAAAACGTGGTTGTGGCAGGACGATCCAAGAACGTGGGCATGCCGATCGCCATGTTGCTGCACACGGATGGAGAGCACGAGCGCCCCGGAGGTGAGTGCGGGTTTCTGCGGCTCATCGCTTGCAGGGTGTGAAACCCTGGGCACAGAGGGATTGCTGATGTGGGAGTTACCTCCCTGCTCCTGTGATAAAACACCGTGACCAAAGAGGCTGTGGAAGAACTCATTTCAGGCTTACGGTTCAGAGTGGTACGGTCACTATGATGGAGGGGAGGTAGCCGGAGGCTGGAGCAGCCGCTAAGAGTGCACATCCCTATCAGTAAGCAGGAGGTGGAAAACAGAGATTGGACAGAGGCTTTAAAACCTCAAAACCCAGTGATGCCCCGCCCCCCATCAGGCCACACCTCCTAATCATTCCCAAAGAGTGCCACCAATTGGAGGCCAATTCACACCACTGCTCCTGAAAATACGGGACCCCTTTGGTCTGTTTCTTTTGCTTTGTTTCTTTCTGTTCCTTTCTTTGCTTCTTTTTCATTTGTTTGTTTGTTTGTTTGTTTCTTCCTTTCATTTTTTTAACTTATTATGCCTGCAAATATTTAAAAAAAAACCAATAGCAATATAGACATTAAGAATGGATAATAGCCACTAGAGACATAAAAGTCACTACTTCGGAAAATTCTCCAAACTGTTAGAAGTTAAGTGAAGTGGAAATTTTTTAATTTTTGGAGACTCGGTTTCATGTGGTCATGTCATTCATATTTTTTTTTTTTTTTAAGAAACTGTCTTTGTTGAAGCAGTTGCATGGAAGGACGTTTCGCTGAGGACAGACATGTGGTAGATTTTTAGAAGTTGCCTATGAAAAGGCCATGTGACGTTTTGCTAGAGTGGACGCTTGGGAGAACACGTGACGTTTGGGAAGGGTCTGACTGTAACCCCACGGACAGCGGTGGATGCTGCGTGGCCCTGGTTTGCCTTGACATGTTTATTGCTGGGCTTTGTTGATGCTGGTCTTCACTGACGATGCCGTGACACCGGTTCACTTGCCGTTTTTGCTGGTTTTGTTTGTTGTGACTTTGTAGAGAGAAACGCACCCAAGAACGTCTCATGATATTTTGGTGACCCTTCCAGCTTCCGCACAGACTCATCCAATTGGCAAAACTCATGGTTGTGTTTCTGTTTTTTTGTTTTGTTTCTGGATCAAACTGCCATTGCTAATTTGTAAATGGTATTCGTGAGTGGATCCAGCTACCACTGCTGATTTGTGTGAACTGAAGTACTAATATTCTGACAACAAAGATTAAAATCGTCCCCAAAGAACCATTTTTAAGCAGGTCCAAATCCTGCTTGGCCATATTAAGCTTTCCCTTTCCCTCCATCTGGTGGGTGGTGGGCTAGAAGGGAGGTTAACACATTGAAGAACACGTATTAAAGCAGGATTTAAAAACTATAAGCCTACAGTTGGGTGTTGAGCAGTAAAATGGCTTAGCACATCCCAAGACCATTGGTTAGTTCCCTTAATAGGAAGAGACCCAGGACTTAGAGCTGACTATGTGGGTTAGACGACCTTGGTGCTCTCAGCTGTCTCATCCCTGAACCTGACAGATCCAGAGTGAGGACTGGTGACCAGAGAAAGGATATTTTGCAAAAGGCAAAGGGCACTGCTTACAGTTTGCCTGAGCCAATGCTGTGGCAGGGGACAAATGGTTACTCAGACCAAGTTCGAGGTTTCAGTAGAAGCAGTCCGTGTGTGTGCCAGTGATGTCCACTGGGACCTTTACCGATTATCCTTCCTGTTTAGGGCGTTTTGCCTAATCTTTATACAGTAAGCACTTAGCTGGCTTCCTTCATTACAACGAGAGGGGCTCACACATGTACCCTACCACACATAGTTACATGTATGGTTATAGGTGTAGTAAATGCCCACACATGTACCCTACCACACATAGTTACATGTATGGTTATAGGTGTAGTAAATGCCCACACATGTACCCTACCACACATAGTTACATGTATGGTTATAGGTGTGGTAAATGCCCACACATGTAGACACACTACCACAATAGGTGTAGTTAAGCACCCACACATATACAAAGGTTTATAGAGATTTTTTTTAAAGTAGTATGAATCATGTTGAATTTTAGTTTCCTGATATCAGGTTTTTGGCAAGTCTTCTTTTAGGGTCTTGACTGACACAATTCATATATGGAGATTTTTTAGAACACAAAGTCCTATGAAAAATACACACAATTCTAACTTGTCTAAAGCAACGGGCAGGTGCGGCAGCATGCATTTGATGTCCTAACATTCAGGAAGCAGAGGCAAGGTCGGCCTGTGAGTTCAAGGTCACCCTGGTCTATGTAGTGAGTTCTAGGCCAGCCTGACCTACTTAGTGAGACACTGTCTCAAAAAAAAATTAGTAATGAATAATGAGGATGAACAGGCAGTCTTTGAATATTACTTTCTGTTTCTGTTTTAAGAACCTATCATAGGAAACTAATACATGCATATGATCACAGTGAGTCAGGGCTTGGTAGTGACTCCAGGCAGTTGTGCATGCACAGTCCTTCCAAGGCCTCCTTCCTGCTGGCTTACTCTTCCCTTCCGGTTCACTTTACTGTCTGCCCTCCTCCCAGGTGTAGAATTTTGGTTGACAGTGGCTGTCATGTGATGGTTTTCTGTTAAGCAAGGTAAGACCAGAAGGAATTTTAGAAGGGCATACTTTTTTTTTTTTTATGGAAACTTTGATCAAAAGACAGCCAGCTAGCTTTTTTTTATCTTCAACACTTTGTTTTCTCATCTCATCAATATCGTACCACACACCATTTCCAGCCCCATGTTCTGAGGAGCACCGTCTATGAACTGTCTAGCCAGTTCAGTGGTTCGGGTACATAGAATTGTTATTCCCATTTTCAGACAGAGGGATGAGCTTGTAAGGCTCTGGTGGATTCCGAGGAAGTCCCAGGACTGGGAACTAGGGCTGAGTACCTGCTGTGCTTAGGACAAGCCATAGATGAAGCTGTAGAATTCTTGCCCATCCTACAACTTTCATCAGCCAATTTCTCCTTAGAGACCATTGCTGTTCTTGTCTGTAAGAAGTGCATAGCATTCACATCTCTCTTACGTAGTTATTGTGAAAAGTGAATAGAGGATAAGTTTTATTTAATACAGCACTAGTTACAGCGGGTTTGAGGCATTAGTGCCTGGCACACAATGGGTTAAATAAGTCACCCTGTGTAGCCATAACAGTTGTTATCTCAATTAGTTCTAAGTTAAGAACCTCTAACCCACCGCTCACATGGTTACATGAGGAGCCCCAAGGTAACAGAAGTTTTCTTCTTTGGCTTTAATTTGATATTTAGTTTATTTTCCTGCTGAGCTTTAATTTTGACTTTTAAAATCATATTTAGTTTTCTTTTGAAAGAACAAATTCAGCTTATGAAGGTTTACAAAGCCACCATTAGATATCTCGTTCCATAATATTCCAATATTACCTGACATTGTGCTTTTTCTAATTTCTTGTCATATTTCAATTATGAATTATTTATAAACTACCTTAGAAAATCCATCCCCTTTTTATCCAATTTAAGGCTACAAAATACTATGTTAAAAATATTGCAATATATAAGGCAATATTTTGGCATATTTAATTATTTATAGATACGTATGTAGTAAAATAGCAAAATAAACACACATTGATGGTGGCAATTGTTTGGGGTTTGTGGCAGAAGAGTATCTTGACAGATTGGGGCCCAACAAATGCCACAGATATCACACTGTGCATAAGATCTTATGCAAGAGACTTATTGAAGGGGAGGGGTGAAAGGCTGCCTTGAAGTGGGGAGGGGAGAGAGAGACAGAGACAGAGACAGAGACAGAGACAGAGAGTCAGAAACAGAGAGACCAGAGGGAGACAGATAGACAGAGATTGGAGAAAGACACACAGAGAGACTATGAGGGCCTGGACTTTTTAAAGGGTAGGTGACTCACTGCAACAGTGGACATGTTGCATTTTTTGGCTAGCAATGGTGTGACTTCTGGCCCTGAGTCACTGAAGGTAGGCTTGGGGCAGACCTAGTTCCTAACTCCTAATGATTTTTGAGAAGAGAATTATAGAATTAAAACCGATTACTTAGAAACATTTTATATTTTGTTCAATAACATTTCTCCACTTTAATGAATGCTAAAAACAGAATACATTTGGAATTGACTATAATGTTGCTTACAAACCTAGGTTTTACAAAGTTAAGTTTACCTTTATTATAGTGGTACCTTGTAGCCGTTATAAGTACTGTATCCGAAAGGTAAAAAGTTATAGTAAAAATGATATTGAAGGTTTGCTACATGGGTGGTGTTTAATTAATACACATTTAATAGGAGCGTTGGGACACATGTTATTCACATAGTGAAGTGGGGCGAGTGCTTACTGAATATTTGGAGTCTGGAGTCTCTGGGAAAGTTAGTGTTTGGAAGTCTTCGCCTGGCAGAGCAGTAATTACATGCATTGTTAGCTAATGGGGATAATGAAGGAGGATTAACTGCAAATTTATATCTATAGAACTTGTTCTAATGGCACAATTGTTGAGCATTTAGCACACACTGTGTATTGTTTTACCAAAGGAGACTGAGAAGCCTAATCATTCAAGTTTATCTCAAAGACAAAAATGTTTTCACTAAAAATAAAAACACACTGTCACCTAGTTTAAATGTTTCTGTTCCCAGCTCTCTTTAAGTTTTGACACTAAGAGCACAAAGCTGGGATACTTTGTAAGAAAAATCTTCTTGTTTACTTGGGGCTTGAACTATTCAAGAGTGGGAATGTCCTTAAATCCCTAAGTACAAAGGTGGGACTGTCTGGTGGGGGTGGGGTGGAGTGGGGTGCGGTGGGAGAGGTGGAGGGAGGGGAGGCCCTGCAGTTGGAATGCTACAGTTGATGCTTTGTATGAAAGACTGAGTTGAATAAAGAAAAAAGAAAACAGGAGGAAAGAAAGAAGGAAAAGAAAAAAGAAGAAAACAGAAAAAATGAAAAATGAATAGAAGGAAGGAAGGAAAGGAGAGAAAGAAAGAAAGATAGGGAAGGGAAGGGGAGGGGGAGGGGAGAGGGAGAGAAATGGAAAGGAAGCAGGGATAGCGCCCCCTGCTGGTGAGCACAGGCACTGCAGGGACTAAGGGAGAGGTTCAGCTACCACAGTTTCCAGAGGGAGAGTCTCTCCTCACAGGACCACAGTCTTGGTGGAAGTAAAGCAAGGCTTGAGACCAATCGGTAGGTGGAGCTGCTTGCTACCAAGTCAACAACCTGAGTTTGATCCGTAGGACCCACAGAGTAGACAATAAGAGTCAACTCCTGCAAAATGTCCTCTGACCTCCATACACCTGCTGTGGTACACGCAAGCCCTACCTGCCCTCCCACACTAAATAACTGTAAACATTAAGTTTTCAGAAAGCCCCACCAGGACAAAGCAAAATACAAATTTTTTCTCTATCCTCTGTTGCTTTCTTTCTCTTTGATACATGACCTCAGAATACCACTCATTAGCCCCATTGTCAGCCCAGAACGCCCTAACCTCTGTACACTCATCACCCTACCTTCTCAGCCACGACACCTGCCGAGTAACCCCACTGTACGCTGAGACGTCACAGAACCAAAGCTCCGTTCCTCATACTCCTGGGAGTTCTGTGTCCTGGTCCTTAGGCCTGAAACGCTCACTCCCCGCCACCCAGCCATGGCTTTGTATAGCCTGCCATCACCATCCTTATACTGATTTTCTCTCTCTCCCACTTCTCTCTCATTCCAAAAAGAAGTAAATATGAACTTTTTGGAGGTGAGGCAGTTTGAGATAAAGTCTCCTTACATAGGAGACTCCTGGCTGATCTGTAACTCTCTCTGTAACTCCAGCTGGCTTTAGACCTTACAGCGATTGTCTTGGCTCGGCCTTTCAAGTCCTAGAATTACAGGCATGTGCCACGGTGCCCGGCTAGATGTAAACTTCTTAAGAACAATATTTTAGGCTTTATATTTGTAAAATTCAGCATAAGGATAGGTAGTGATAATAGAATAATTCATCCAACAGTAGGTCTGTAAGACAGGTTTATGCGCCAAGCACTGGCCTAACACTGTACAAAATAGAGCCACAGATTTTAAAATACGAATTTGTCATTTGTTGAAAGGACATTTTCATATGGAAGGAAGAAAGGAAAGAAGAAGAGAAGCAGCCATATGTGCTCCCACAGATTGTTCTTTCACATTTTAAATTATAAGCCCTCATACAGAAGAATGATGACTTAAATCTTCACTATCCCCCCCGCCCCCACCAAGAGTCGCCTGTATCAGTAGGGTTGGAATGGGCCACATCAGTACCAGGAAGGGAAGAGGAATCCTCCGGACACTGTGTAAAGGAGGGGAAGTTCCTGGTGACATTCACGGAAGGAAGCCACTTTTTCTACAACAAAACGTCACAGTTCTGTTTAGCTTGTTTGCTTATAGAGGAACTGATTTCCCTGCTGCTAGATAAATAAAATACAACAGTGTACACCAGGCATGGCTCCGTCCTCCTGAGACTGAAGAGCAGTGGGAAAGATACTCATTAACCCACAAGAAGTAAATGATTCTAATTATAACGGTGCACGCGAAGTGCTTGAAGCAGTTGCACAGCATTATGGGAAAAGCTTGCTGTGGGACAGAGTGAATGGGTTCTACATATAAGTAGACAAGAATGCTACCTTTTGAGAGACCTACTCCAATTAGTATTATAACGAAATCTTTAAAAGCTGTGTGTATAATGTATGTATCCACCTCTCTCTCTCTCTCTCTCTCTCTCTCTCTCTCTCTCTCTCTCTCTCTCTCTCTCTGTGTGTGTGTGTGTGTAGATCAGAGGTCAACATCAAGAGTCTTCTCTCTCACTTATCTTTTGAGACTTCATTTCTCAAAAGAAGCTCACTGATTGGCTAGACTGGCTGGTGGATGAACTCAGGGGTCTGCCCATCTCTGCCCCTCACTCCCAAACTCTAGGATTACAGGTGTTCGTCACCATGTGTGGCTTTGGCATGGATGCTGGGCACCCAAACACAGATCCTCATGTTTCCATGGCAGGCCCTGTACTGACTGGGTGCTCACTCCCTTAGCCCTAAGATCACGTTTAATATTTACGTACTAAGACTACATTTAAACTAAAAATTTCATCTTCTTAGATCCATGGAACTGTTTTAGTCATAATAGAAACAAGAGGGCTGGAGAGATGGCTCAGTGGTTAAGAGCATTGGCTGCTCTTCCAGAGGTCCTGAGTTCAATTCCCAGCAACCACATGGTGGCTCACAACCATCTGTAATGGGATCTGATGCCCTCTTCTGGTGTGTCTGAGGACAGCTATGGTATACTTATATATAATAAATAAATCTTTTAAAAAGTAAGATTCTGAAGTAATAGAAACAAGAAATGGTAAAAGAAAGAGAAGGGCTGGAATTAAAAATGGAGCCTATAAGGACATCATTAAATTTTCATGGATATATTCACACTGTCAAGCAGACTACGTTTTATTTTTAGAACTATGCATATATTTTCTGAATTTATTTCTTCCAGTCTTAGTACTTATAGATGGGTCATTAGTCTCACCTTTAAAACTTGTTAGCAGAAGAAAGGAATAGTTAGAAAGGAATAAGTATTCGTAAGATTAAAAATGAACACAGGCTTTGGAAAAATAAAGTATTTTTCTAATTTTAGAACATTTAATTTCTCCTGAGGGTTCTTACAGAAATGGAAAACTATGTAATGGATTCAGTAATGTGTAAGACATGCTTTTCAAGTTGAGGCAATGCCTACATTTAGCAGGACTATTTCTCTAATCATTTAAGTGCAGATTAAAGCTACCGCTCATGTCCATGTTTACTCTGTTTTTAAGCCGGTCCCCCTTTCAGCGTCTAAACCAGTGTTCATAATCCCATCTGGCTTCCGCATCACTGAGGTGCCTTTAAAAATACAGTTGCCCAATCCCATCACTCAACAAATGGAAATGAGGATCTAGGAGCTGAAACAAAGCATCAATATTTTCAGAAAGCTTGGAGGAACATTTGTGGTTGGGCTTGATAGTGGCTTCTCAAAACACAGACTGAGACTCATACTTGAGATCTTTATCCACACCAATCCCTAGGCGATCCTTTGGAGGCTCATGACTCCAAACACCGACTGTCCTCTAGACTTATGGGTACACTCAAAGGTTTCACAGGCTCTGCAAACACCTCACACTCCGTTTATGAGCCCTTCCTTCTGACTACTCCCATCGCCCTTCCCACAGTGTCCTCGAAGGATGCATGTGGTAAGGGTTTTCTCCCTGGGCAGACTGGAGGAGCGTGAAGAGTAAAGAGAACTTTGGAGGCAGAACTTACCGGAAGCTGCTGGTAGCATGTTCTCGAGGAGAACTGTGGAACCCTAGGCTCCCCGTATCCATTAGCCTCTGGCAAATGAAGGATTCTGTGAGAGCATACCTCTGCCCCACGCCCAGGTCAGGGAGGCCATCCGATGGTGGGCTGAGACTTCTAAACTTAGGAGCCCGCATATTTTCTCTCAAATGTTTGTTATAGTAATGCAAGATTTGAGAGAAAAGTTCGGGCTCATAAGTTTAGAATTTTTTTCAGGACTTCCTCGCATGTTTTCCATAATAACTTCAGAATCAACTAGGTGCTTCCCTCCAAAAGGAAAGTATTGATGCGTTATACTGTTTCTTCAACAGCCATAGGAGAATGGTCACGACTTGTGAGGCTTTCAGCCCGGGAACATGATTGCCTGTCTAGTTCCTCTGTATAATTTATGTCTCTTGGTATTGTTCTAGGGAATTTCATACCAGGTAGATTTTACACATTCCTGGTCATGGTACCTTTTGATCTATTATTACAATGAGGTCTTCCACGCATCTTCTAACATGTTTTTACATGTAATGTATTCATGCATGCGTGTTCATTTTTGTTGATAATGCGATGAATTCTCTCAGTGTTTTAACAGTATGATGATAATAATTTCTGCATTATTTATTAAATATAAATATAAACTTTATATTCATTAACCTTTTCTATTACTGTACTTTTTTCTTTATGTAATTTTTAACACATTATATAGAAGGTGGACTAAATTTTCTGGGTTTTGTTCTATTGATGTAGTAACTTTGGTCTATTATCTCTGAAGAATTGCTTCATATTTAATTTGTTGGATTTAATATGAGCTGCTTTATTATAAAGATCTCTAGAAATTCTATAGTACTGCTTAGTATTTTCTTTTTGATCCATTGATGCTTTGAAATGATTTTTTAAAAAATTTCCAATAGAAGGATCTTTTATGTCAACAATAATAACTTTACTAGTTGTGATCGAGGATAATTATTTTTGTATTGTATAATTATGTTTTGATTTAATGAACATGTTAACCAAAATAATACTATTAAAAAGGTTGTTTGGATATTGTGATAGTTTGAGTAGGTTTGGTGCCCATACCAGGTTTGAATGCCTGGTCCACAGGAAGTGGCTTGAGTAGAAAGTATGGCCCTTATTGGAGGAGGTGTGGTCTTGTAGGAGGAAATTGTGTCACTCTGGTGATGGGCTTGGAGGTCTCCTATGTTCAGGCTCCACCCGGTGCAGAAGGGAGTCTCCTTACTGCCTGTGGATGAAGATGTAGAGCTCTCAGCTCATTCTCAGCACCAGGCCTGCCTGGATGCTGCCATGTTCCCACCATGATAACGGACTGCACCTCTGAACCTGTGAGCCAGCCCCAATTAAATGTTGGCCTTTATAAGAGTAGCCTTGGTCATGGTGTCTCTTCACAGCAATGGAAATCCAAACTAAATCGGTCCATAAAGTATATTATTTATTTTCAGAGTTTAATAAGTTATAATCGTATGATGGTCATTGTAATTTTTGTTTTTCATCTGCTGGGAACTGAAAAGGGTATATTAAAGTCAGTGACTACAGTGTATTTCTATCGTTTGTAACTTCTGCTTCATGCATTTCTCTTTTGTTAATTATACATTTATATTCACTAGAATCCATTTAATTCATTGTATCAATTTTATTTAGAACTTATGTTTATAGTCACTGAGTAACCCATTCTGTCCTCTTCCACTGCCTTCTCTTTCCTTCTGCTTTTATTCCCCTTTAAAATAAGGATTTGGATAAGGTTTTCATGTGTATCCCAGGCTAGCCTCAAACTCCTTATGTAGCCTAGGATGGCCTCAGTTTGGAAATTCCCTGCCTCTGGCTCCTGAGTGCTGGAATTACAGCCATTAAACGTCACAGCTACCTTAACCCTCTCTCCCTTTACTGAGACAGGGTCTCTCTACATAGCCTTGGCTGTTCTGGAACTCATTATGTGAGAGACTGGCCTTGAACTCAAAGACCCTCCTGCCTCTGCCTCCCAAATACTGAGATTAAAGACTTCTGCCACCACACCCAGCCTTCCCCTTTGCTTTCTAATTTATATACCTTTGTCCTACTTAATATGGAATTTCTCCCTCCATTATCTTTTATAGGCCACTGAGAAAATCATTTATTTTTATGGTAAATATATATGGTCAGCATTATCAATGTACTTCCTATTCTATTTTTCTTAATATTTAAGATCTTATTATCTCACTAATTATAATACATAGTAGATTTAATTATTTTTGTGTAGTATCTATAGATGCTGTAAAAGAATTGGTAACATTTCCCACTGTTTCAGTTTTTGTTTCTTACCTGACATTTATCAATATACAGCCACCTTTCAGAATATTTATATTGTGAAATATAGGCCTGTGTCGTTGGCTAATTAGCTTTGAAGAGGACTTGTTGATTCCTATTATTATATATGAACAACCAGCGGACTTTACCTTCCCTTCCCAGTCTACCTTTGTGTGTTGCGTTCTTTCTACGTAAGCTAAGCAGTGTAAATAGCATTTGCACTTGTCAGTGGCTGAGTCAGTTTTCTGCTGCTCTAAGCAGAATACCACAGGCGGGTAATCTAAGAGCAGAGATCATTTCTTTACAGCTCTGAAGCTCGAGTATTACAAGATGCTGCTGCTGAAATCATCTTTCATAAGAAATCCACTCCCATGGAAGCATTAATCACAAGGGCTCTCACGGGTTAAGTAAACACTTCCGGTCCCACCAGGACTCTCACGGGTTAAATAAGCACTTCCGGTCTCACCGTTTACTCTTGTTGCCATGGCAGTTACCTTTCAAGATGACTGAGGAGAGGGTGATCAAGCCATGGTAGCCTATCAGTCCAACTCACGTCTTTCAAAAGTCTTATTTCTGTATTAAAACATGTCACATCTCTCCAGTAGTCCGTTGGATGTTTTTCAATTAGGTTTTGCTAAGTCGAAGCACACATAGTAGCGAATTCCTTTCACCATGGGACATATTCTCCACAGTCTTGAATTTTCAAACTCGTTTGCAACTCTCAGTCTTGATTTGACTAGTTGGTTGGAAAGTTGTCATACCCCAGTTTCTTTAACCAAGTCTTTCTGGGACTTGCCCATTACAGATCAGTTTGGATGAATTCAACCTGCTCTCTCTGAGTTTTATTACTTTAAACTCTAACAAAAAAAAAAAAAAAGTTACAGTGTTTGTGCATAGTAACCTAGTTAAAACATATTTCATTTTTGTCTAATTTTTTTATTTTTGCCACTTTTGAAATACTTCCTTTTATTGGCTTTAACATTTCTCATAAGGTAAAGTGACTGCTTTTTGGTGCCTGGTTGCATTGACTCAGATATATGCACAGTCATCATGACTCGACTAATGACCACTGGAATCCTAAAAGTTTCGTCACCTCCCCAGCTCACCCCAGACTTGTTCTTTGTCGGGCTGTTTACCGATGCTTCACCAAATCCTTCTAACTTATTACTCATCATTAAATGGATGGATTCTTGTAGACCTGCTATTTTGTGGACCAGGACACTTCTGCTGGGGGTTAGGGCGGAGGAATATCTCTCTTTCCACTCCTCTTACTGTTTTCCCAGTGCTTCCTGTTGGGACAACTCCTCTGTGTCATCCTGTGTGTTAAGCACACTGTCATCCCCAGCAGGCTCCAACCTCCTCCTGTGTTTCTCATGGCTACAGCACAGGAGCCCACTGATGTGTTTTGGAGCTGAGCCTGTCACCTTTAGGAAATGCACTGATAGTCATTTTTAGAAGTCTGCCACTGCTGTCTAAGAGCTTCCTTCTTGTATCTCTGTGTGTGTGGTATTTACTATCTCCTGTTTACACGACTTTTATATACTGTGAAGTCTGTGGAAAAATAGGAGTTTTCATTTTTCTAAAGCCCTATATTGTACAGTTTTGTGTGAAGGATTTGATATCTTCCAGGAGAGATGAAAAGTTGAGTCTCTTGCAGGATGTTCCTCCCTGGGTCATCTCATCACTGGGTTTGTCTTATTCTTCTTCCCAGGCCCATGTTTCCATCTTGGGATGGCACAGCCACTCTCCATTGTTAGTCTGTAAACCACTCAGGCTTTCACACCAAAGTTCCCTGCTTACTCTCATCCCCTTCACTCTTCCTAAAGGCAGCCCCCAAGCTAATCCACTTTATCCTCCTGTAACAGTTCGCTTGAAATGTCCTTCTCTTCCTTTCCCCAAATTGTTATACTAATGCTTGGAAACATTAAAAGATACTTCCTCCTTTAGGGACTCTTTCTTGACATCTCCTCTTGGCAGAATTGATCCCTCACTGATTCTTCTGCAACACATTATCCATCTTTAAGAACATTTATCTTGTTGCTCTCTGTACTTATTTCTCTGCCATTAAGACACTGGTGTACAGCCCTAACACCACTCGATGAACAGTCAGTTGATAAAAAGTTGAGAAGAAACACTGCCGGAGGACGGGCAGCTCTTACCTTCATTTAGACTGATTGGATTGTCCATGTTTCTAGTTGAAAGGTAGACTTTTAAGTTCTGGTTCATCTAGACTTCCTTTTGAATTGTTAACGTGACTTATTCATGTCCAAGCATGTTCCTATTCATGGGTAGAATTCTGGAAAGCCCGGGTAACTTCTCACAGAGGCTCCTCTGCATTGCAGGCGATGCGACGGTGACCATAGCTCACAGACACACACCCAGAGAGCAACTGAAGGCCCATACTCAGCTGGCAGAGATTATCATAGTGGCTGCAGGTAAGTGTCCA
The DNA here is from genome assembly GCF_011064425.1 of Rattus rattus. Lineage (NCBI taxonomy): Eukaryota > Metazoa > Chordata > Mammalia > Rodentia > Muridae > Rattus > Rattus rattus. The sequence continues at coordinate 4,380,121 of NC_046164.1, forward strand.
CTGACAGTTATGGGGGGTGGGGGGGAGTGGCATGGTGGGGTCATTCCTGCCTTGAACACATGAAAGACACAGAGGTAAATGTATGGCCAATGTCTGCCAACTGAAGTTTGTCTCTGTGTGGTCACCATGGTGGCCTGTTGTACCTGCCTCAGCATCTGTCACACCACAGTGTGCCCTTCCCCAGACACTTCGACAAGCACGATGGAGCACCATTTATACAAACAGATCGGTGCTGGTTGGTGATACCTTGTGGTGTAGGGGAACAAAAGGAAACTGGATTTGATCTTTAATGTTGTGTTGGTGAGAGCAGAATGTCTGAGTGAGAGAGAGAGAGAGACAGACAACCACCGTGCGACTCTGACCACACCCGAGTGTGAGGCACGGCTTTCGGAGTCAACTAGAGCATGTCCCACTGGCTGCATCCGCCAGAGAGGCAGGGTATTTACACGGAGGACGGCGTCGTCTGCAGTTTGGTGCAACAAACTTAGGGCCTCGGCTTTATATAAGAAAGGTTTAGAAAGAAGAATCAAAATTTGTATTTTCTAAAGAATAAGGAGAAAGACTTGATTAATGGAGCCACTGAAAGCCACCAGTTCTTGAGCTGGTCAGCTCCCTGGTACTGAAGTTCTTAGGAGGAGAAATCAAATCAAATCAAAACAAAACAAAGAAACGAACAATAAAATGGGAATTCTGGAGAAATCTTTGCTAATTTTAAGAATGAACTTTTGCTGTATTTTGAATGGCATAAGCATTTTGTGTTCTTTTTTTAACTTTGTTAAAATGTTTCAACAGACCAAGTACCATGACGAACAGGCACAAGTAGGCGGGAGTATTTTAAATACCTTGTCTGTAGAATGTACTACATTCCCTCTGTGTCACCCACCTTTTAAAGAATGCTCAGGCATGGAGCAGTGGAGTGGGTCGTGTTCACTAAATATTGTTATTCCCTTTAGTTTTGAAATTAGTTTTTTTTGTAATTTAATAAAGAGAGGAAATATGTGTATATGTTTATTATGACATGTTTAAATTGATGTTTTAATTAAGAGTAACTAAGGTAACCAGAATGATATTTTAGACCCTAGAAAAGGCTGGATACAGACTTCATATGTGTGACTAATTTATTTAGAAATATCGAGAGTCTACAGCATGTCTCTGATTGAACCAAACATGAATACTTTCAGATAGCAGAGGGAAGATTGGATTTGTCCGCTCAATGAACTCTTGCTATACAGCAGAAGACATTACAAATTGTAATTTATTATACTTTATAAAATGATGAGGTCCATGCATTGAAGAGGTTGAAACATTTGTGGGAAACAGCATAAAAAGCTCAATCAATCGAAAATCATGTCAAGTAAAAGATGAGTGCCACATTGAGGATTAGTAAGAGAAAAGAATATGGATGAGACACCATTTTAGATATCCATCACGAATAATAATTTTCAAGAAGTGGCCATTGAGTAGAGTCTCAGTCCTGGTCACTCATCTACCCACTGGATCCACTCTACCTTGTCTTGCTTCGGTCTTTATGACCTGTGGACAGCTTGGCCTGTATATTTTAGCCACTGGCTTCTGCCAAGGTTTGGCACTGTGGTAAATCTGAAGGGAAGGGTTGGTTCTTCTCTCTTCTACTTCCCTCCTGCTACTTTCTGTGGTGTCTATGGTCTGCTAGTGATGTTCTTACAGCTAGTGCTTTCACTGTGCGGCAGTCAGGCTGTGTCCTCCCTCCACCTGCCCCTCCCCCAAGGCATGAGCACACTCACAGCACGCATTATCTGGTCTCTTGCACTCTGGGCCCTCAGTGGCCCCAAACACAGCTCTATAAATCACAGCATAATGTTTGCTTCGATGGTCTGAGGTGGATTCAGTGCCCTAGGTAAAGTGGAAGAAAAATAATTCAAGGAAACATCTGAGAGAATAACATTCCAAGCAGAGAGAGAGAGAGAGAGAGAGAGAGAGAGAGAGAGAGAGAAAGAGAGAAAACCTTAGAAGGGGGTCTGTACATGGTAAGGTCCAAGCTGGAGATATTGAGATTTTATTGTATATATTGTTTGGTTATGATTGTACATTAAAACATTATGAAAGATAGTATAAAAAATACGTATACAAATAAAGTCAAATTATTTGTGAGCCCAAAGATATGGACTTTGGTACAAGGCAAGGATGGAGAAGAGAGCAGGAGGAAGCTCACATTTGTAAAGCCTCCATCAGACTGTCACGAACTGTTTCTATAGAGCCAGGAGCAGAGAAAAGGAGAAAAGCTACTATGATTTCATTTAATGGATCCAAGTTTTTTTTTTTTCCATTTTCTCCCCGACTTGGCGTTTATTTCTTAGTTACATCAAGTGTTCCATCTCCTGCCATATCCAGCGCCTGAACGAAGCCTCTATCATTCTCCTGCGTCACTGCATGTTACTGGTGACCTCCGGGCTTTAAATGTCACGAGTATTTGTCATTTGAATGTGTGTTTAATGTTAGTAACTTGTAAATAGTGAGCGATGTTTCAAACTGTTTGCATCTCTCAGCTGTAGTATTGAGTGCACAGTTTTTCCCAGTGGAGAAAACTTTCTCAGCATGTATCCGAGCTCACGTTTGTCTTGTCATCATGACAAGTGGCAAATCCTCTTGTGGGATCCACTGACAGTCTCTTGTGCCTGACTCAACACATATGTCACAAGTCATTCATTATACCAGACACTGTCACCGTCTTCAGGCTTCTCCCAGGGGCTTCTGTCCAGCCTAGTGTATTACAAAAGCCGAAAGGCAAGCAAAGAAGGGTAGGAAAGGAAGACCTGAGCTTCTCTGTAATTAACGCAGAGGGCCAGGATGTAGAAAGATGCATGGCAAGGTCTTTAGGATTAGTTCCTCCAATCCACCCCATCTCCCTGGGAGGATCCTCCACATCCACCAGACAGCTCCACTCCTATTTTATGTAATGGTAATTTGGCCACAGGCCACCATGGCAAAAAGACATTTTGAAGGAAGAGAGTGAGAACAATTCTTCTCCCTTGTTCTTTTCAGAAGCATGTCACTCTGTCTGAGTGCTGGAGGGCTGCTTCATATGCAGCCCTGAAATCATCCCAAAGAAATAAGTACTTAGTCATGGGAACTTTTCTGGGAAGAACATCTCGACTTTGTGAGAGACAAATACACATGGTTGTTACATTTCTAGTTCGTTCATTAATATTCACGAGGAGAATTTAAGGATAAAACATGGAGATATTAGTCATCGCAGTCATGACAGAAACCAGGAATTTATACTACAAAGAGGTCTACATAACTACACAGTAGCAATGAGGTATTACTAGAACGGCACACTGTGCATCCTGTGTGGGAAACCTACGAATACAATTAGGAGTGGGAATTAAGCAGGCAGAGCGTGACCTAATGGCAGAGGTAGCTAGAGAAGGGAGGGCTGGGTCAGTCTCATAACTAGAATGTCAGCATATAAGGAAGCCGTCGCATCTAGAAGTCAGAAAGAGCAGGGGGAGGGGGCGGTGAGCATGTTATGTGTCAGGAGGATTGATAACCTTCTATAAATGGCAATCCATTTGGTGATGAATTCTGGAAATGGGCTTGCGGAAGAGTAAAAGAAGAAATCACTGTGTGATGACCCCAGAGCATGAGTAATATTAGCTTAGGTTAGTACTGACCTCGCCCCTCCAGTTCACTGTAGAGGACTAACTATATGCTACTTAACTCTTGAACATATGCCCCCAGAACTGATATTTGGAATTAGTCAGAATCTCAAATCAGAAAATCAGGCCCTGTTAAACTAGGCTTCAAGTCTATGGGAAGCTATCGTTCTGAGGTCACAGAGACCACCAGTTTCTAGGGCACTGAATACCTGTGTGTGGTTGTCTGACCTCTTCATTCTCCTATGGCAGGAATAGGCCTGATTTACTGTTATTTCTTTTTCTCTTTCTCCTCTCTTAATGCTTGATAGATGCGTGCTTAGAATAGTATCTGGCACAGAACTATGAAGAGAGTTCAGTCAGTGAAGTATTTGCCTTATAAACACCAAGATCTAGGTTTGCTACACAGGAAAGTCCCAGCATGATAGAATGTGCTTGTAATCCCACCGCTGGGAAAGAGGGTTAGCAGGTCCCTGGGTGCTACTGTCCACCCAGCCCAGACTTTTTGATGAGTTGTAGGATAATAAAAGACCTCCTCGTGTCAAAAAGGAAATGGTAAATGGTGCCAGAGCAGCGACACGGAGGTTAAACTATTCTCTCTACTTAGGTACATAAATGTGTAACCCGTGCCACAGCACACACAGACTCTGATGCACAGCACCACACACAGCAGCTGATACACAGCACCACACACAGACTCTGATGCACAGCACCACACATAGACTCTGATGCACAGCACCACATACATCTGATGTACAGCAACGGCCAAGCCAAGCTGTGATGTACTGATCTTTTAAGATTATATCGGAAACAAGGACCTCTTCAAACTGGCTGGAAGTTAGCCGATATACCTTAAGATTATAATTTTTAAAATACGAGATGTTTATTCTAGCTATCGGATGATTTACATAGTGTAACATTATTTTGAAAAACTGACAGTATTTCTAGGGTGTCATTGTACTGTAGTTAATAAAGTCGTGCGAATGAAATAGGTTGTCTGTGAAGAATCCCTTGTAGCGTTAAGTGGCGGACAGGCTGGTTTGAATATAGATATCAAGATTAAGGAAGCTTGAGATTGAAGACAAAACAGACTATTATAGATGTCTAAAGTATACATTTGAATGGAAAGGAGTATCTGACACGAAGACAACACCCGTTCTGTATGAGGCTCTTGAAGATAAGACATACATTAAAAGATGGTAGTGGGGGTCCTTGGGCCCTCTCCTATGTAGTTCTACAAGAAAACTGAAGGACAGAGTAAATTTTTTAAAACTCCTTGGAATTATTATTCAGACAGGACAGCAACTTTTTGGAACTTCCCAAAGTCCCTCCAGCCATTGGAGTAAGCTCAGATCGACTTGGGTTCCCAGAGAAGTGCTGAGTCACTGGCTAGAGCACTTGTAGGCTCAGCCTTGTTCCCTAGGACACCCTCTCCTGCAGGGCGATGAACCTCCAAGCCTGACCTCACCACCTCTATGGCAAAACTTTTCATGACAGACAGGGTAATATACAGTAGGGTGAACGGCAGGTCAGTGCAGTGATGTGGAAGATTCATGTCTGGCTAACAAAAGGTGAGCAACTCACTTCCTGCCTGTACTTTCAACACCACATCAATTCTTAGGTACATTCCCGTCCATCCTCATCCTAGGATCTCAAACTCTTCTCTCTGATGTCTCACTCCCGGGGACTAGGGTTAATGATTTTAAAAATACCTAAACACCGAAATCCCTAGGGGCAGGGCATGGCTATCGTCAACTCCCCATCTCCAACTTCTGCACTCTGGGAGTACAGTGAGCTCACATAGAGCCCACAGCAGTTTTGAATGATGCCCCCACTGTAGCAATGCCACACCAAAATATCATTGTTTCCACACCCTGTTTCTCATTCTCTTGCTTCTCCATTTTAGCTAGACTCTGCTTCTCCATTTAGAATTTTTTCCTCCCTTATCTCGAATTTGTCAATTACTTTTAACAGTATAGAGGGATGTGCACAAGCTCTGGGAAGGGGGAATATGTAAGATCTAACTCTACTGCTTATTAACTGGACAGCCTTGACAAGTTACCTCATCTCCCTAAAGCCCACTGTCTCTCTTCATATTCAAATTGATGGTATCTAGGGCTCCTTCCCCCTGCATTCCATTTCCATCAGGATTTATTGTAGCCAAAAATATCTTAATTACATATATATAATATTTATAAAATATTTGTAAATATGTATTTATATATATATATAAAACAAATTAGTTTTGGTCTGCATTTTAGTGATGGATAAAGATGTTAAGTATATTTTGTGTGTTTATAGCTCATTAGTTCTTCCGCTTTGAGATCTTTTATTTAGTCAGTTCATTTGCCCATTTCTTGATGGGCTCATTTTTCTCTTCGGGAGTTTGACTTTTGAGGTCTCTCTCTCTCTATTTTTAAGTATTAATCCCCTATCAGATGAGTGACTAGCAAAGCAACTCCCTTTTGTTTTCTTCTCTATACAGAAGCTTCAAAATTTAATATAAGATGCTCTCCTGTGAGGTGAATGGCAGAAATGGCAAAAGTCCTGTGCTCTGTGTGTGTGTGTGTGTGTGTGTGTGTGTGTGAGAGAGAGAGAGAGAGAGAGAGAGAGAGAGAGAGAGTGTATTGAATATATGTGTATATATATGCAATATATATGATACAAATATGTTGTCTTGTTGGGAAGCTCCATAGGTTTATTAACCAAATTAGTGTCGGGAGGTAATTAGCTCTCAGTTTCAAAATATTGTTTGTTTCTCCTCTTCCTCCTTCTCCTCCTTCCTTTTTAATTTTCGAGAACCTGGTAACTACATTTCTTTGAAAGTTCTCAAGTTTGCATCAAGTTCGCATTCGTCATCAGTCTGTTCTCTGTGATTTCCTCATGTCTTGTAATTGGTCCACACTTGGGCTGTCCATTCAACACTGTGGATGTAGCTCACAGCATACAGGGTGCTTCCTAGTAGTAGACACTACAACCTCTGTCTCCCTCAGGAAGTGAATGGTTATCTTAAAACAGGAGAGTCTGGGGATCCTTAAGACATCTTTAATAGAGTGGTAGCTAAAAATCATTAATTTTTCCTGGCTTATCAAATGACTAAAAATCTACTTTTGAGTATATCCCTTGAATATTACCTCTAGCTTTTACAGCTCAAAAACAAAACAAAACAAAACATAAAACCAAAACCAAAAGCAAAACAAAACAAAACACAACCCAAAAGAAAAAACCAACCCAAAAGAAAAGATCACAGTATTTTTTTAACCATACTTCTACAGGATTTACCTCTTTTTAGGTTTTTTTTTTTTTTTTTTAGTAAAGATTACTATGTCTTATTCTATCATATCAACTTTTAGTTTGTGGTTGTGAAAATGATGTTTATTATGATTATTTGAGATATGAAATATACCTTCATGTAATATAAAATATAAATATGTCATCTCACATAGGAGAACATTGTTCCTCTGCTTAATGTAGAAAAATCCTTATTTTTAAATTAGGGTCACTGATCTATTTTGAGATTTTTTAAAAATGTTTTTACTATTGTATATATGATTTATATGTCATGTATGTATGCAGAGCTAAGAGGACAACTCTGTAGAGTCAGGTTTCTTCTTCCAAACTTATGAGGGCTTCAAGGGTTGAATTTGAGTCACTAGACTTGTTTGCAAGAACTACTCGGTGTTTTAACCACTGACCCACCTCACCAACCCATGGATTGATTTGTATAGAGGGTTTGCCACAAAGATTTGGTTCACCCTTCTATATGTAGATAACATTTTTTCCCAGTTAGCACCATTTTATAAAAGAGGTTGTCTCTTTTCAAACGTGGTTCTGACTCCTTTGTCAAGAATCAGGGTGATTGTAGCAGTATGGGTCAATTTTTGGATCTTCTGTTCTTTTGGTCTGTTTTATACACAATAAAACAATAAAAGAAGTAAAGTTATGGAAGGGAGTGTAGTTGGGGGATGGTGAACATGAGTAAAACATATTGTACAAAATTACTGAAGAACTAATAAAAATGCTGTGGTTAAAAAAAATAATAAAATAGGTGAAAAGGAGACCAGAACTACAAAGAAGCATTTGAGATGTGATGCAGGAAATACTGAGAACATTCCTGAAGTGACTTTCACTGTACTGGGTCCTCAGCAACTAGGTTCGGCTTGTTGGTCACTATGATTCTTGAGCCTGATGAAGAACCTTGCTGTCAGACAAACCACTGATGAGTTCCTCGGAAGCCAGGGTCTTATCTTGGTTCAAGCTTCTCTTCTAGAAGATGATGTCTTTGTAGGGGAAGACAGTTTTTTTTTCCAATCCCATCCAGCCTTGGAGTCTTCTTAATTCCTTCTTTGGGGCTGTCCCATGTTACGAAGAGTAAATATGGCTGGCGTTGCATCAGTGCTGTGACTCAGGGCTTGCACCTGCAGAGGTCAAGGTGAGGAGAGGAGGAGAAACGACCAAGTAAGAGTAAATGGTGACTCTCTTTGGTTAAAGAAGAAGCAAACACTCCCAGTGCACTTCCTAGTGCGGGTAGGAACATGAGCCCATCTGCGGGTGAGCTCATCATTCGTGTGGGCTCGCAGTGTGTGGCATCGCTGAGTGTCTCTTGCAGACATGTGCTGACTGGCAGGGAACAAATGATTTCACTGGGCTTGCAGTCAGTTATGCTCAGCTGTGGCCTTGCAGGAGCACTCACGGGCATAGATGCAGAAAAGCGATAAACCCGTGACTGAAGTGTCGCCCACCAGTGCCGATATTACCGTTTGCATAGAGGCGACGTTTGAAGTGGGCTATAGAATCTGACAGTGATCCTGGCTACCTGCTTTCTGTCTGGTTTTATTTCAAAAGGAGAACCACGAGATAGAAAAAGCGTTTCCTGCACCTCTTGAAGTAACATCATGTGAAGGTCTTCAAACTAAAGAGACAAATGGAGCCTACTTATGTAGTCAGTAAAGGGTCTGTGACTCTGTTCAAATTTACAATGAGTGCATTTGCTCTCAATTTGTCATAATTACTTATTTGTACATGAGCCTTTATTAGAAACCTGAGAACTACAGAGAACCCCAAGTGTGAGCTTTACACCTGTGCGTGGAATAGAGTCAAGTTCCCCGTGTACAGCTCTTCTGAGGCTGTACTGAGGGCAGCCGCTTTACTGTTGACTCCACACATGTCACACATTGCTTTGTCTTTTATGGTACGTGCTTATATGAAGTGATGGTTATAAATTAAACGTTGAACATAACCTAAGGCCCGAAATAGCAAATACTCATCTAAGATTTAATTCTTTATTAAAAATGAATCATTCCATTCATCCCCATGAAAAATTTGCATTTTCTAAATGGTAAAATTAGGTTTATCAAATAATTATTTTCTAACAAGCTTCTTTATGATTTATGGTCCAGGAAAACTATAGGCAACAGAAGCAAACATAGACAATTGTTAGCTACAAGTCTTTAACATAGCTTTTAAAACGAGAGGGCAGCTTACAGAATGGGGGAATGATAAGCAAATCGTTTGTCTTAGAACGTGTCAGTGGCCAAAGTACATAAACAAGCAAGAAAAAGAACAGAGCCAGGCCCAGGGACAGGGGACCTAATTTAAAACTGGACAATGGCACTGCATGAGACCTTTATCTCATGAAGAAAAAGTGGGCAGCAACAGATACATGGGAAGCTCAATGTCATCATGGGAATACACACCAAAACTCTACTATCATCATGTGAAAACACAACAAAGCTCCGCTATTGTACGTCACCTAGTAGGATAGCTTCTATGTAAAAAAGATCATACATGCCAGTACAACAAAAGGCGTCCTTGTAGTCCTTGTAATCTTGGAATGGAAATGGAAACAGGAACTATGGAAAATGCTCTATTCCTCATAAAAGGTTCCAGCCATCTAGCTTCTAGGTATACATCCAAAGCAACAGGAACCAGTATCTTGAATTATCTGTATTCACTTGCTCATTTGAACATCAGTCACAGGAGTGGAGACATGTAAATGACATGTTCACTTATTTATCCATTCACCGATAGGTCATCTATCAGTGATCTAAAATACAATATTATTCATCCAAAGAGAGAGAGAGAGAAGATTGATATTGGGGAGGTGATGGCTGAGTTGGTAAAGTGTTTGCTGTGTGAGTATAATGATGTGAGTTTGACTCCCCAGCACACACATAGAAGATGAGCACAAGGGCACAAATAAGCAGTCCCAGAACCGGGCAGGAAGAGGAGGAACTCTAGCTCCCTGTCAAGTCAGACTAGCCAACTTAAAAAGACCTACTTCACTGAGACCCTGACCCAAAAACTAGGGTGGGAAGGGACTGAGGAACAGGTCCCACATCCCCTCTGGCCCCATGTGCATGTGTACACATAAGCACATACACACACGTAAATCTCTCTCACACATAAAAAAAAATATTTGTGACCATAAATCCAAAAGACAGCATTTGTAGTGAAATACAGCAAACGTGGAGTGACAAATAGGACATGATTATATGAGAAAGCTAAATTATCCAAACTCATAGAAACAGATATTGGAATGGTAGTTTCCAGGGCTGGGATGAGGGGAAAGGAGCAGGGTTTGGAGTGTTAGAAAGTTTCAGTTACACATGATGAATAAATCCCGAGAGACATATTTATCACAATGGCCAGCATTAATAGCACTCTCTTGCTTAGTTAAAACCTTGCTAAGAAGGTAGGTTTTATGTTAAGTGTTCTTATCCCCTTAAAATAATCAACAAGAAATTAAATTTAAAATGTGGGAGGAAGAACTTTGTAGATGATGGATATTTTTATAGCATCAATTCTGCTAATGGCTTCATGACAGTATGCTTACCTTCAAACCCATTAAGTTGTTTACATTAAATAGATACAGAATTTTGTATGTCAGCCACACCTCAATAAAGTAGTTTTTAAAAAATTTAATCCAAATTTAGCCCACTACATTAAAGGATAAAGCATCGTGACTAAAATAGTATTTAGCCCATAAATCCAAGATCAGTCTAACATTGTAAAATCATTCGTGTAGTTTTCTATGTTAGCAACCCAAACCAAAATACAAATTTTACAAAGTCTTCATAATCTTAGAAATGATATAGCAAAAGTTCCTGATGAATATTTTTCAGCAAACTGGGAGTATAAAGAGACTTTTCTACATGATGAAAGTGTTCATAAAAATCTTACAGGTAGCATTGTACTTGATAAAAGAATGAATGTTTCTTTTTCTTGTGTAACTCTATTTCTGGGAAGATGTGAGGAACAATCTTAATACCCCAGACAAAGTACTGTTAAAGACCCACATAAGGATAGTACTAAATTCCAACATTGTAGTCCAATGAGTTTTATTGAAGTTACTTAAAAGAGTGTAGATGAGGGGTTACTTACTGGACAAAGAATGACTCAGACAATTGTAAGACCAAAAACATCCACAAAAGCTGGAACCTGCAGCATACTACACAGTTTGCAGCTCAACAGGTTAGAGAAAATCTCTTCCAGGCAGCCTGCTTTGTCTGTTTTGTCTGCTTTGTCTACTTTGTCTGCTTTGTCTGCTTTGTCTGCAGCTTTTACACTTGATCTTAGCCAAAAGGCCGAGAAGCGATGTCTGCAGCTTTTATATACCTGGAACTATAGAGGCCTGGTGATTCTGCTCAGTTTCAGGGACTTCCTTACGCTTTTGAGTTGTTTACTTCCTGAGCTTAAGGCACTTTGCAGGATAGAGTATTTTATCTCCCTTTAGAATATCCTCTGTCTTATACAAGATGTAAGGTACTTATAACTTCTGTCTAACATTGTCATTGGTCTATCTAGTACAAACAAGTAAAGTAGTGAGATATATATCCATGCTGGGTGACTTTATTTTCAGACAACATGATCATCTATTCTAAAAATAAAGTGAAATTGACACTAAAAAGAACAAATCGATTTTATAATTTAAGCTAAGAGGCTAAAAGAACATATAATCATTATATCAAAATAACCAAGAAAGCTATACATTCAAACTACCAATCCAAGAACTATATTATTCTAAATAATGCATATCTTATATGCATATGATTCTCTTATTTTATCTACATATCTTAAAACCACTGTAGTGTTTTTAATGTGTATTTTGTGTTTCATGAGTTCATAATGTAGAAAATATGAGAACAAAAGGTTGGAAGATTTGGAGAATATCCAAGAGACTGTTAAGAGGATGAGAATGAGGATTACCTTGAGAAATGCTTTATTTACATAATCCTTACATTTTAAAGGGTAGTGAATGGAACATGAGTTTTTACCATTTTGAAGTGTAAACATAAATCTTAACTCAAGTAGCAGTGATATGGAATTTTCTATTTTTAATTCTATGCTTTCTGAATTGTATCTTTGTTAATATGCATACATTTCTATAATGTTTATCTATATTATTGAGTGTTCAGACAAAGAAAATGGATTTATTGGATACCATGAATGAGAAGTCATGGTATACAGTGATTTGAAGGGATAATGGCAAATATTATTTTGTTTGTGGAATGGAGCTGTTGGATATCAGTTGAAAAGATAATTTACTGTGCATATATAATATATTTTTTAACTTATGTAGTATTGTCAAAATATTCACAAATATTTTAGTTATGATCAACAGGAAGACATACATATTCTATTGACATTATTGTTGTTGGACTAATCATGCAAAACCTCAATATTGACATTGTGGTCTGGCCTCAGTTTATCTCAGATTGATTCATTCATACATTGATGAATTGCTTGACTTGCTCTTATGTTTTGAGTCATTTTTAGACTTTGCTATTATAGAGGCTTGTTTGAAGCACTGCATCTATTCCACATGTGCCACATTCTGATCAAAGGCCGAGTGTATAAACAAATGTGACCTTCCTTATAGTGATAACGGAAGCAACAGAGAACCAGTAAGGAAATGTGGGATCACTAGGGGTAGGCAATGCAATTTCTGCCATCTACTCCAAATTGATTCCTATAGTCAGGCTCAGATTCAGATTGGACCTTTTTGAATGCAAGGTGCTACCACATGCCTTGGCAGGAATCCTAGTGCATTGGGGAGAAGGCAAGATGGAAATAATTAGGCCTCTAATGAAACATGCAATTCACTTCTTGTCTTAATCCACATATAACATAATTTTTAGTAAAAGAACACATACCTTTACTGTATGTGTTGTTCTATGTGCCAAGCTCTGGTACACTGTTACTATTTTTTTTTTTTTAAAAAAACTGATGGCCCCAAGATGGAGTGTTTTATGAATTATTTCATTTTCAGATGCCATAACAAGATATCTGATATAAAGAAACTGTGTTTAGTTCATAGATTTGGAGGCAGAAAGTCTTAGTTCAGTCTTGACACTGATGAAGACACCACTTCAGACAGTATGAAATGGTAGAATCATGTGGGAAAAGTCACATGAAGGGACAAAAGGTGACAGATTAAGTGGCCCAACTTCTTCTTTTCTAGACATGCCCTCTCATAGGACCAAACAGAGCCCTAAATGAACTGCATTAATCCCAATCAACAGTACCCCAGGGACGTAACCACTTTCACTAGTTACTACCTCTTAACAAACTTGGAGCCCACAAATCCTTGGGGGACAGTCTCAAACCACAGCCCAACTCTCTCTCAAAATCCATTCCATCTTTTAAAGTAATAGAAACCAAAGTTTAACCTACATAAAGTTTCCATTTGCTTTTCCTAAGATTCCATCTAAATATAAAGACACAGTGGAGACATTTAATTTTCATGAATGTGCTTGTACACACACATCCAGTGTGATAGGCATCTATTCTCCTGTTCATTGACTTGATCACTGTACGTGTGCCTGCCGCGTGCTCCCACTTCTGTTGTTATAGCATCTTCATGTTCAACTGCTTCAAGTTTTCTGCTAATCCTTTGGTGCTCTAGGATATACAGGTAGAACCTCTGGAAGTATCTTAGGCAGACGTCTAAGCCATATTTATATCCTTTAAATTATTTGGGATCATACCACTTTCCTAATCTCCAAGAGGTGAAAAAGAGGCCTTTAACTTTTAAATTTCCCAAATGAGGTGTAGCAGTCTGGCTAGCTCTCCGAGACACGCCAGGTTCCCTAGACTTTCCCGGGCAACCTCTGAGGTTTAAGAGTTCACCTCTTCTCTGGTTCTATTTTTTCTTATTTACCCTTCCTGTTTTCTGGTTTGAGTCCTTCCATCCTTGGCTTTTGAAATTCTGAGTCTAGAGAATAAGTTCTTTCTTCTCCTTCTTGTGGATATTGCTTGCATGAGCCCCAGGACATGAAATGTGTAGCTGCTGCCTTAATGACTAAAGGTATAGGAACGGGGAGATGTCAATGGCTGCATATGAAGGAGGTGACTGGAGTTATAAACCTCGTTTGTACCTATCCACTTTATCTCAGTGACCTGATTAGATTCTTTGGTCTTTGAGAGTTAGCAGCCGCCTCTCTGTTTTTAGAGATATAACCCAGGCTTTCCTCTTGGGCTGGGCTGCATGTGGGCAGGGTGCAGTTTTGGGATGGTTGTTCTATTCTAACGCCATCTTCTCCTTTTAGTTCCTACATCTCACTCCTTTGACTGTTTTAAACTATCGAGCCAGAAGACATTTTTCTTTTAAACAAAAATTTCAGGGGCTGGAGAGGTGGCTCAGTGGTTAAGGGATTGGGTGCTCTTGCCCCGGACCGGCACTCACATGGTGAATCACAACCATTAGTAACTTTAGTTTCAGGGGATCTGATGCCCTCTTCTGGCCTCCATGGCAGTGCGTACATGTGGCACACAAACCTACCTTCAGACAGAGTACCAACACATACAATACAAATAAATACACTTCAAAAATAATTTAAGAAACAAGACAGAGGCTGAGAAATTATCTCAGTCATAAACGTACTCATCTTGCATCATGAGGCTCTGGTTCCTTCTCCAGAACCCACGTGTCTTCCATAGGGTTTTACTGCTGTAAACACACCATGACCAAGGCAACTCCTTTAGGGACAACATTCAACTGCGGCTGTTTAAAGGATCAGAGGTTCAATCCATTATCATCAAGGCAGGAACATGGCAGCATCTAGGAATAGTATAGGAAGAGCTGAGAGGTCTACATTTTGTTCCGAAGGCAAACAGAAGAAGACTGACTCTCAGGCGTCTAGGACAGGACAAGGGTCTTAAAGCCCACACCCACAGTGACACGCCCACTCCAGCAAGGCCACACCTCCTAATAGTGCTACTCCCTGGGCCAAACAAATACAGACCATCATACCATGTAGTTCTCCAATGTGAAGGTGGAGCATGGGAGATTCTGCTTGACCAATTCCAGGCCAGTGAGAGACCCTGTCTCAAACAAACAAACAAATGGTAGCCAGCTACTGGGGAATGATACTTGAGGTTGTCCTGTGGCCCCTATGTGTACGGCACTGTAAGCACACTTGCACACAATGTACACACACCGGGCACAGAATAAAGAGGTTGATGCCTTTGAAACAGAGCCCATTTGACTTCTGTGTTCTACATATAAAATAGTATTTGACAGTATAAACCTTTGGATATTTAGCTCACCAGCCTCCAAGCTATGCTCATATCCAAATCCACAAATGCAGCGGTATCTTTTTGTAGAGGGTAAGATTTGCTTACAGGAATTAAAGAGAAGCATGCGTCTCCTTGGCTTTATAGGGAAAGTATTCGAGGCTGACGCTAATGAGACCACTTAATAGCTCTCCTGTGAATTTCTAAACCCCACCAAAATTCTGTATTTCAAGCTGATGTAATCTAGTGCAGATCACTATCCTCAGCTCTGTTAACAGACATGCCCCTGTCCTGGCATCCACAGGATGTTGCCTTTCTTGTGAACATGAGTATTCTGACACCTCACAGCCAGACACCAGTTAGGCAGCAAAGATCACAGAGGAAGAGCAACGGAAAGAACAGAGTGTGCCGTCCTTTAACTCAGCACTCATTAAGATTTCCTAGAAAGAATAGGAAGATACCTAGGAGAGAACAGTCTGGCTGTCTATGGGGATCCTATTCCGCTCGTGTTATGGTTTCAGTCTGAGTGACTCTCTGTGTCTCAGGGGATTGAACACTGAGTCCCAGGCTGGTGGTTCTAGTCTAACAGGGTCTGGAAACTTTAGGACGGGAGCCTAGATGGAGAAAATAGGCCCTTCCTGACAACTTGCCATCTGCCTCCTTCTTTCCCTTTCTGCTTTCTGCTCGCCCTGGTATCATCAACTTTCTCTCTTGGCTTCCCTGATGGATGCCCCTGGAATTATGAGTAACAGAGAATTCCTTACTTTTACCATTTCCTCTTAGATACTGTAGCTTCAGCTCCACAAACATAGCTAAGCCAGCCAGGCTGTCTTTGTCCCTCATGTGACTGCCTCCAAAGCAAATAATGCTTTAGAACATTTTTCTTGATTTAGAAGAAACCATGCATCCGCATAAATTCCATTGCCCTTACTGTTGAAGCAGGATGACTTCCAGCTGCAGGAGAAAGCCACCTGAATAGGCACTTCCGTGCCACTAGTTTTATATCTGAACTGGAGCTCTGGTCTTGTTCCCAGCCTCTGACTCAACATTGTGAAACCAAGAAATCATTTACCTTCTCAGTACCTCAGAATCTAGCTTCTGTGAATGAGGATAATGGGTAAAGCTCTCTTGCTTCACTGAATCGTTGTGGGGTTTAATTAGGTAATGTTTACCGAGCTCTTTGAACTCTACTAATTAGAGTGTTATGTGAATACAGTACTTCCTTTTATCAGGATCCCTGGCCTGGGCCATTTCGTTTCATAAAGACTTGAAGATGGCTGTGATAGGGGGAGCTACAGGGAGGAGACTTCATTCTGTCTGTGCATGTGAGTGTGAACACAGTTCTGAACCTGTCACATTGGTGTATGAAATACCCACTTAGCCTCATGTCTAATGAGATGTAACTTCACACTTAACACCACTTAACAGTGGTAAAGTCCATGCTTTGAGCTAAGCACCTAAGCTACTGCAGTATGGATTGGCAACTGCAGCTTTAGTACTGTTATCCTACTCTATTCAGTGCATTTTGTCTGAAGGTTAGGGGCAGATTTTAAAGAGTGAGAGAATGGCAAATTGCAGCACCTGGTTAGCCAGCTGTAGTCCCCAAATTAGTGTAATTCTGTATTAGCATCTACTGATGGTCTACTTATCCCTCAGACGTCATCAGTCCACCACATATTATATAAATAGTAAACCATACTTTTTATCATGAGACCATTCTATCTGAAAGTGATCATCTAAGTTAATTTTTAAATTCTAAGTTAATAATAAACCTTCTGCCAGAAATAAATTTATAGATGGATATTTTAGCTTGTGGGAAAGTCTGTGGTTTGTTTCCATAAGCCTGCCAAGAGCTTTAATGAGAAATTATATTTGTAAAGTAGAAAATTTAATAGTAAGATTTTAGGCATTTAGTAACTCAATTTCGTATTTGACTAAATGATTCGGAATTTTGGTCATTGGGAACCTAGTTAACTCTTTGATTGGAAATGCAGACAACTCATAAGAGAACTCTGAAAACTCCGGAATATTAAGGTGGGAGTTTTCTGTGAAATCTGGTCACTGGCATGTTGGATTGCTTCTTGTGGCAAATTCAGAAATGTATCAGCTGATGAGCCAAACATAACATAATGATAATTTGAACTGTTGGACACTTCACATTCAGAGCCTGATTTATATTTTTTGACATTTATATCTTTTAAAGGAATTATAGGCAAATCGCTGACTTTAGATACTGATTTCTGGCTAGTAGAACATGTGAGGGAAGCCCCTTAGTAAATTCTCAGGCGAAGCATCTCAACTGGGTATTGTTATTTGCAGAGCATCATCGGGAATTCTTTTAGTGTAAAGGTAACAAAATGCAGATCTTTGACCGACCGTACAACTTTAGGAGGTAAAATGATAAAGTTTGTTACTGTAAGGAAATGGGCTACTATGTCCGTTCATGGCTTTAAGCTCCCCGATAAACCCACATCCCGTGCTGTGTATATTAACAGGAAGGGTAGGTGGTTTAACAATCAGTTTACTCTTTGTCAGCTTTTGAGTTAAGTGAGTACCTAAAGAAGTAAAAATTAAAGAATCAATGGGAATTAAAGAAGTAAATGTGAATGTTTGTGAATGTAGTCACCCGAAAATTCTGCAATATTATTATTTTAAAAGCTCTCCGGCATCTCCTTGTGATCCTTGGTTGGACACAAAGGTATGACTCATAACTCAATGTCAAATTAGCTATGATTTAATGTGAACAATCTGTACCCAATAGGCTTTGAGGAGACACCGGGACATCATTTAATATGACATTTGAATTTTCAGAGTGTGATATTACTAGGAATATCGCAGAAGAAGGGTGTCAGTGCCTCTGTCTGGGGCAGGATATGAAGGCAAAGTGCCCAGGGGACACTTTGAATAAGAACAGCAGATTTCAGCTAATGAAATATTGCCCTCATCACTATAAAGGTTGCCCTATAACATTAGAAGAAATCCCTTCTTTCTGAGAATTTGATAGGGGATGAGAAGGTGAGCATTTGTTATCTATAACAGTATTTCTCACATTCTTCAATTCAAGGTCTCCTCTCCCTACAGTGTTTTTTTTTCCTGTTTAATTATCTTCAAACATATTTACCCTGTGTTTTATGATGGACAACATCCCTTTTTAACAAAAAGTTATAAGGCCATATGTTTATTCTGAGTTTTACTCTACTCAGTAATAAGGCATTTAAAAACAAAGTATATTGTCTTGTTTCTTGCTAAGAGTCTTAGGACAAATGAGCAGAAAGTGGAGGCTTCATCTGCATCACGATTTTCTTATGAATGCTGTCTCAAGGCAGTAAGACTCTGACCAGCTGGGCGGTGGTGATGCTCCCCCTTAATCCCAGCCCCGAGGCAGCAGAGCAGGTGGATCTTGGATTTCTAGGCCATCTTGGTGTACAGAGTGAGTTCTAGGCCAGCTTGGTGTACAGAGTGAGTTCTAAGGCAGCTAGGACTATAGAGAGAAACTGTGTCTCAAACAAAACAAAACAAGACAAGTGGGAAAAGAAGAAAGAATTTGTTTCCAAATCTCCCAATGAGTTGATGATTTTTTTTTGATGGCAAAAAGATAAGAATCTAGTCTATATTTACATTATTTATAGAAATTATTCCTGACATAGCTTCTCAAAGCTGTCTAGAACATACAGTTTTCTAAATCTATTTCTTACATAATTGGAGTCTTAGAGTTCTATACACATTAGCAAATAGACACACATGGAGGAATAACTGTGGTTTAGATGTTGTTTCAATTTTCCTCAGATACATATGCTAAATGCCTAGTTCCCAGAGTGACTATACTGAGAAGTAGTAGAACTACTGTGAAGTCGAGCAGAAGAGTAGGCTCTTAGGTCCCTGCGGGCATGCTTCCTAAGGAGATAGGGTGACCAATTGGTAGGCTAGAGACAGATTTCATAAAAGGAGCAAACCTGTTGATGCTAGTCTTCTTCCTTTTCCTGTTGTGTGGCAATTTCTTTCAATGTTCCATCTTGTAAAGATGACCATTAGGATTTGTGGGAAGGGGAAAGAATAGCAAAACACATTTATGACAAAATTTTTAAATTAAAAAAAATCTTTAAAGAATAAAACAGAGTCAGAAACTAACTAAAACCTGCAAGGTTCAGGAACTTCCTAAAATTTACAGGATTCTCAGGACTCCACAAACTTACATAAGTACTGGTGATTTATCAAAAAAGAGAGTCTCTGGACAGCCAGGATGCCTGCAAGTCATGCAGGGAGATTCAGGGATGCTGTTTTTCTGAATCATCAGCCTTGACGGTGCTGGTGATGCAACTGCTTCCAGGTCACACGTGTCTGTAGATAACTCCTCACTCACACTCTCGTAAGCAATATGATTAAACTGATTAGCCCACTGCTTTGGACAGGTAGAACTATTTCTTTGGTCTCTCATTGCTATCCTATATGGGGTGCATGGACATTTATTCACATGTCCCCAAGAAAAATCACACAACTTCCCTGTTTGAAACATAATTAGCCTCCTTCCCCCTCATTCACACTTGCCATCATGTGATTCCATATGCTGTTAGATCCTTACTAAAGGCCAACACAATGTTTCCTGCTTGATCCTTGACATTGACCCTGACAAACTGTGAGTAAAACAAACATTGTTTTCTTAGTAAGCAGCCTGTTTTAGATATTTCATTACAGCAATGAAAAGTATAAATCTTTAAATTACAATGTCTGAAAGTATCCCTACTTCCTCCACAGCATTACAAATAACACCATAGTATGAACATATCCAAAACAGTAATTTTGCATGTCCACTTGACGTAATTTCAACCATAAAATACCAATTGTTAGTCCACTTTCCATCACATAGGCAAAATATCTGAGCTAATCAACCAGCAAAGGCTTCTTTTAAATATCGGGCTTTAGGGTTTTTTATGCATGATGGGTTGGCTGCACTGTTTGGGGCACGTGTTAAAACAGGGCATCATAGTAGAAGTGTGTACAAGAAACTACTCACCTTCTCACGGCAGGAGACAGAGAATCAGGAACTAAGGTCCTAGTATTCTGTCAAGGACACAACGGAAATCCTAGCTGCCTTTTGTTATCCCTGCCTCCTAACTTTCTGCCACTTCTGAGTCTTTCCACAAGCTGCCAAAAAGTCATCAGCGCCAGGACTTTTTGGAGATACTTATAATACAAATTTTATTTCGATTATTTCTCTCTCCTTAAATAGAATGATTGTGTCAGAAGTATACAAAGGATCAGAAATGAGGTAGTTGGCAAAAGGGAGACATTTTTTTCTTGAACATCAAGGAGAGTGTAGAAACTGAAGACTTGGAAGGCACTGTGGCTACAGAAGTTAGAGATTCAGCACTGGTGCAGCCCTGAAGGATGTCCTCAGAGTCAACAGGAGCAGCTGCGAAACAAAAGGAGCTTGAGCGTTCTTACAACTAACGTGAGGTGGGTGAGACAGACCACCCAAAGGGAACATAGGAGAAATATCGCTCACAGAACCGCAAGCGAGAATAAACGGACACCTCTGGTCCAGAGCACCCTGTGCTCTTCCAGACACAGGAACCCTCCTGTTGTCCTTGTTGCATACAGAGGAGGGACCCCTAAGAGCAGCCCACGCTGAGTTTGTTTACTGCGGGTACCACTTGGATCTTTGCACTGAAGCTCTACAGACACCGTTCTAAGAGCGATGGAGAGTTAGCCTGGGCTGTTCAGATGCTGCCTCTTTCTTGAAAGATGTTCTGCTCTAAGAACTTTGTGAGAGTTACAGGGAGGTAGTGTACTGGCTGGTTTTGTGTGTCAACTTGACCCAAGCTGGAGTTATCACAGAGAAAGGAGCCTCCCTTGAGGAAATGCCTCCATGAGACCCAGCTGTAAGGCATTTTCTCAATTAGTGATCAAGGGTGAGAGGGCCCATTGTGGGTGGTGCCATCCCTGGGATGGTGGTCCTGGCTTCTGTAAGAAAGCAAACTGAACAAGTCAGAAAGTAACATCCCTCCATGGCCTCTGCATCAGCTCCTGCTTCCTGCCCTGCTTGAGTTCCCGTCCTGACTTCCTTTGGTGAAGAACAATGATGTGGAAGTGTAAGCTGAATAAACCCTTTCCTCCCAAACTTGCTTCTTGGTCCTGATGTTGGTGCAGGAATAGGAACCCTGACTGAGACAGATGGGCACAGAGCTGGGTTGGTCAAGGCTTCCTTGAAGATGCTTCTACAAGTATCTTTCCCAATTTCATTCTTTATCCCCCTGAATATTCTATTGAAGAATAATGAGCGTATACATTTCTCTTGGTGGCATGTTTTATTATTCTTAATATATTTAAGTTCAGTTGTACCATCTTCCTTTGTATTCCCTCCTTCTTTCATTTCTCTGTCTGGAACCACAGAGAGTAGTTCGATCATGTATTCAATTTAGCATATTGAAGAACTATTTACCACTCTCTAGGTGGAGAGACCCGTAAGAATGGAGCCGATCGATAAATGTGGCAGACTAAAGTTTCACGCAGGAGCCAACTTTACTCAGAGCATCAGACAATCTATACTCTGACAGTTAAGAGGAGTCACTAGAATAAAATATACAATCCCAAGGGCAAGCTGTATATGGCAGACAAGCTGTACGTGGAGATCTATCTCTTCCCTATTCCTATTCCTATTCCCTATCCCTATCCCTATCCCTATCCCTATCCCTATCCCTATCCCTATCCCTATCCCTATCCCTATCCCTACCCCTACCTACCCCTACCCCTACCCCTACCCCTATCCCTATGCCTATCCCTATATCATCTATATGTCTATCTCTATATCTATCTTTATATCATCTAAATCTATATCTATATTATTTATATCTATCTATATCTATCTATATTATCTATCTATCTATCTATCTATCTATCTATCTATCTATCTATATCTATTCCCATAGGGGCATATAAACACATAATAATAGCCAGTTGTAATGGATCATATGAAGGAAACTCATCCTTATTCACTACATGTAAGACAGGCATGAAAACGCTTGCTGAGAATAGCTCTGTGTTTTGAAGAAACTCAGGTCATAAGACTCTTGTCTTTCTTGGCGTTTTTCTCCCAGGTGTTCAGAATTCTCCTCATAGGTCTCCATTTCCGGAGCGAGCTCCAACAAAGAACTAAAGCTGATGGTCGCACTTCAACTTCTTTTGCCCCTCAGTCTTGCTGTTTCCTCCTTTCTGAGACAAGCAGCTTGTGCGTACTCAGTCTTTGTCCTCCTGTAGAGGTACTTGATGTGGGGGTGTTCTGTCGCTGCTTTCTTACCTCTGCAAGCTATACGTTAGTGGTTCAATGCAAGACAGCAGGTTTCTAAGTAGGAAGCTTCTAAATCAACATGCTACTTCTTTTATTAAGGAAAAACCTCAAATAAAAACAGAGCTAAAAATAATTAAGCAGTATGTTTGGGAACATGGTCATTTTACATCATAGCACCAACTCTCTTTATTCCACTGCAGGCTGATAACAATGATTTGAGTCAAATACATGAGCAGTTGATTGTTGTAGTAAATATTTCATTGGGAATTTCTACCCCACCTTTGATTATTTAGCTTCCAAATAAAAGACACAAAACTTTTAGATTTATAGGAAGCCCTAATAGCACTAAAGCTTGGCAGATAACCCTCTAAGTTCTTTTGTCTACTGCCCTGTCAATATCCCCGCAATATAACTTGTCATGTTCTGCCTGGGCCACTGTTTACTCCAGTTTGCCAACCCTTATGTCCGTACTTTCATGATTCACTACCCCATGGTGTCTTCTCCTAACTCCACCTTCTCTCTCTTCGTTTCTCTCTCATGGTCCTACCTCACACCCCAAGCCCAGAAACTAAAGCCCTGTCTACCTCTCTCTGCCCAGCTGTAGGCATCTTTATTCAATAGTTTTATATTAAGGAGCGAAATTAACAAAGCTTCACTTGGCGTCTGTGAGGAGCAACCAGACGTTGGGAGCAGGTATTTAGTATTATAATAGATAGTACCAGACCAAACCTCCACAGCTGGTATAATTCAGAGTCTGTCTAATTATTTTCAAACTTCAGTTTCTTGAACTGTGCAAACATGGGCCATAATAAACGTTTTCTGGAGGTGTAAGAACCAAAAATTATTCAAAATCAAATGTGCAAGCCTCTGGCTGCTTCCGGCCACACTTGACTGTGTTATATTGGGCACCTTCACTACAGTCCTGGTTTTGAACACACACTTGGCTTTGTGCATGCTGTCATGACAAATGCCAGTGAACTCTGCCTGAAACACCTCAGCTCGGATTCCAGACTACGGCATGTTAGGAATCGCAGTGTTTTTACTGTTCTTACAAAGCTTTCTGGTCTTCCAGAGACATGGTGGGCCGGGGATGCAGCTCCTTACTGTACACACGAGGTCCTGGGCTCAATCCCAAGCCCCACATAATCCAGTCACGGTAGTGAACACCTGTAATTCCAGAACTTGGGAGGTGGAGGCAGGAGGATTGGGATTTCAAAGCCAACCTTGACTATACAGTGAGTTTGAGGCCAGTTTGGGGGGTTCAAGGAGACCCCACCTCAGAAGAAATGAACAGAGAGATAGCTGGATAGATGGAAGGAGGGAGATATGGTGGGAAGGGGGAGGAAGAAGGAAAGAAAGGAAATATAATGGCTTGATTACAGAAAATGCTTAATATTGTCCATCGTGAAATTGCCAAATTAGTTTTTCTTGGGATTTTATTATATGGCAAATGTTTGACTTTTAAATTTGCTGTTTAAATTGTTGGCTTAAGTTTCATAAAAACTGTAAACTCAGTTTTGGCTTGGGATTAGGACCTAATTTCCATCCTTTTTGAAATGACCCTAAACATTCTTCTTCCATTTTTATCCTATGTGTTTATGTGTTGAAATTCTCACCACTGAAAAACATAAATCCAAAATACCAGGCCAGACATGGCAGGCCATGGCTTTAATCCCAGCACTTAGGAAGCAGAGGCCAGCCTGGCCTTTACAGTGAGTTCTAGGACAGGAGAATGACACAGTGAGACCCTGTTTCAAACAAACAAACAAACAAACAAACAAAACCCAAAACAAAGCAAATATCGATGAGCTCTGAAAGTTGTTTAAATATCTTTTACATTCTGAAGTATCAAATAACCAGTTAGCTTTTAATTCTTTATGTATAAAATAAAGAAGTGCATACACCTCAGTATGCAACGTATTTTTATTTTTAATAAGATGGTGGAATTATATGTATACCAAAGATCTCTTTTAAAAATAAGTCTTTATCGTTTATGTCAGTAAATATTTGATCTGTTTGCCCGTTTTATACTTATATACCCAAGATCATGTAGAAGTTTCTTGGGTGATAGGAGTCATGGTGGAAAAATATGAGGAACCCCGTCCCGGACCAGGCTTAGTCCGGATGCAAACAGCTCTACCAAGAGAATTCTCCTGAACCGTGAAGTGGAAATGCGACACCACAGTTTTCAATGAATTTTGAACCACGTTCAGCACCTATTGCGAATTATACATTCTTTGTTCTTCAAATTCTTCTTGGTACTTAGAATCCATCACTCCAAAGTCACAGCCTGCTTGCTCTTGTAACCAACTGTGTGTCATTTTCAAACATGGCCCATTCAGCTATCAGTACTAAAACGTCTCGGAGCTCAGGCGCCTAAGCAACACGCTTTACAGCTTTTGAGAGTCTGTGGTTCGGTTGGCTGTAGTGGCTTTGACCCATTTCTCCTGCCTGTTACCAGGGAAACTCAAGTATCCGCCACCAACCTGGAAGCTGCTCAGTCTAGAGCGGCCTCAGCTGAAGCCGCTCCAGTCACAGAGCGAATGCGTTCCTGTTGGCTGGCTCGCGCTTGTCCCCTTGGCTGTGACTGGGTTCCAGAGAACACGGAGGTGCTTAAGATCTGTGTAAGGATTAGCCCCGCCCCTGACATCAGACCAGGCAGAATAAAATGGAGAGGAAAGCAAGAGAAGAGAGAAGAAATCATTAACGCGGCACCACTGTGTGGGTCCCAATTCGCGATAAAATTGTGACGGGGATGCTGACAAATACTTTAGACGAAGGACTTCCTGGGCTTTGTGGCCACTGTGGTTGGCACACTGGCCGACTGTTTGGGGATGCAGAGTTAAACCAGCTACAGCTCTTTCAGTATACTTCCATCTGACCTAGGTGTCCGTGTGTTCTTTTCAAAGATCCAGTGGAAAATCGCAGCAAGTCTGATGCAGTCAAATGTATCCATGGTTTCCCGAATACATGTGACCGTTACTGTATGATCCATTAATACAAAAATTTGGAAATAATACGGGAATAATAGTACCTCATATTATGATTTATTTGGTCTAATTTTTAAGCTTCAAATAATTGATGAAATGGGGAAAGAATCACAGTTTAATTTTAATGATGAAGTGATATATATATATATATATATGTATATGTGTGTGTGTGTGTGTGTGTGTGTGTGTGAATTTTAGGCATCATATTTTATACCTACTAAATATCTTAAAATACTAGCAAGAAATGTAATGAAATTTTTAATACCTCTTATTTTGAAAGGTGTGAAAATACTTATTTTTATTTTGCTCTTAAGCTTTCCAATATTATTCAACATTTCTACAATGAACATACAAATAAATGCCCTTATTAGAAAATAAGACAAATATTTTTCTATTTTGTAATATTTCTGGGAATTAAAATGAAGTTCAAATTTCCTTGTGCTTTAAGAATTGTGGCTATTGTTCATTGCTGATCTGATATTGTCTGAGATCTCATAGTATTTAAACATAGATTTTACTCTTGGCTTAAGAGAATAATAACTAAGGATTTAATAATTATTCCATAAATGCTTTCATTTGAGGAAGTCCCCTGAAGCTGTAACCAGTGTACGTCTTTTTCCTGTATAAGGAGGAAAGAGGATTTAATGGCTGACTCTGGAGACTGAGAAAAATCTGGTCAATGGGTGTATTAGAACTTATAAAGGATGGAGTTTGTGTCCCGGCTTGGGAAGTAGGGAAGATAGAGCTCACATGCTGGTGTCTCTGCAGCTAGGGACTGGATGTCTGCGGCAGCTGCTTCTGTGTTAGCACTGACCATTCTACAGGCTTGAAAATCCCGCCTATGCAAGAACCGTATTTCACAAGGAAACATTCAAGCCATTTGGAATGTTGAAAGACTAGAAGAAGGTCTCTAACCCAGGAACAGATAGAATTTCTAAAAATACTCCTGTATTAAATTTACTATGCTAATGAACTACCGGCAAGGGACACACACCTGATGTGAGTAAATCACTCGTCAGCCTTCCAGCCACAAGAGCACTGTAGAGTGAGGGATGTCACAGGTTCTTCAAGTTGCCTCCTGCTAGGAGGGGCTCTTGAATCTGAATGGACTCTGTCACTTCTTCACTGAGAGAATGTAAGAGAACTGAGAAGCAAGTCTCAGGATTGTCACCTCTAGAGGTGGGCAGCATCTACTGTCTGTCTTCTGCATGCTTGGTTGTCAGCTGGCCAGACTGGATGGGCACAAGCCACAGAGAAAGTTCACAAGCTAAACTGGTGACAGCCAGACCCACACATCATGACTTCAGACGACTCCAGTCAGAATTTATCTGACTCTAGTTACATAACCGTCTAAGTCTGAGCACCCGGCTGAACTCAGTCAGTGCACACACAACGTAAGGCATCATATACATTGTTATGTCACTTAGTTGTTTTGAGCTAGCTCAAGAGCCACTCGCAAAGCAAAACGAAACAACCCTGCAGTGTCATCAAGGGTTAGCCAGTACTGCCCGACTTGCCATAAATCTTGAAACTAGCTGTAGACCATAGACGATGGCATGTTATCTCTACAGATCTCTCTTTTCAACCAGATGGAGAAGAATGAGGGCAGTTACCATAGCTTCCATGTTTCAGAGTCTATGTAGACACAGGGATCAAAGGAAACCAGAAAACAACAAAAGGTGACGATTCCGTTTGGAGCAGGCGAGACTGCTTACATCACACCGGAGAGTAGGAGTTAGGGCTATCTGTCCACTTTCATTTCTTCCTTTTCAATTCCCAAGTTGCTTCCCGTTTACTCTGAAATGGTGGGTGCCTATGCCATCTCTCTGATTTTGTGTTAGATGCAAACCAGTACTCATATGGAGAGGCCAGGTAAGCAATCTCTGAGGACACAGAACAGCTCTAGGCCAGATGTTCCTCGAAAGCCAGATGCGCTTCCTTGATCACCTTGTCCTTCTGCCTAATGATCAATAATCAGCTGGTCTCTTATTTGCAAAGGGTTTACTTCTATACTCTTAGGACACGGAGCAACATGTGAGCATTGGAGTGTTTACGACCGTTTTGTTCACAGGTATTCCCGGGCTGATTACGGCTGACATGGTCAGAGAAGGCGCAACAGTGATCGACGTGGGCATCAACTACGTACAAGATCCTGTGACAGGAAAGACCAAGTTAGTTGGAGATGTGGACTTTGAAGGTAAGAATCCGATAAATGGAGGGGGAGCCAGATTCTGACCTTCATGCTTTGAGAAAGAAACTGTCCCTGGGCTCAGGGCAGTGTTGTTATTCATCACCGCTCCGTGTGAGGGAAGGCAACCATACTTCCTCCACCCTCCCTTCCTCCACCTGTCCCTCATCCTCTTCCCATCCATGCTCTCAAACTTCTAAATGTAACATTCATTTTTCTGCATGTCTCTTCTCTGAGAAACAACCTAAGGCTTACACAGGCAGGCACTCTACCAACAAACTCTGATTTCTAACTATGAGAGAGAGAGAGAGAGAGAGAGAGAGAGAGAGAGAGAGAGAGAGAGAGAGAGAGAGAGAGAGAGATCTCACCAGGCTTAGCAATATTTGGTAATGAGATTAAATTTCTTCTTACATATTTTTAATGAAACAATGAAACAATTAACCTAGCTGATTGCAGACTTGGAGACCTATGTTTTATTTTTGAATTAATTTTTACTACATGTGTTCATGTAGAGACGGAAGGCACTCACGTGCCACCACATGCCTAAGGGTGTCAGAGGACAGCTTGTGGCCATTGGCTCACTTCTTCCACCATGCGGATCCCTGGGGGTCAGTGTTGGGTTGCCAGCCTTGGTAACAGCAGCTTTACTTATTTAGCCCTGTGGTCACCCCTATTGTGGCTCTTATGACAGCCGGTTTATACTATACTTAGACATTTCTGCTTTGTATTCTGCCATTCACTCCTTTAAAGTTGTTTTTATGAATTTCACACACCATTTTCACCCCTGTCTTTTACCCTCCAACTTCTCCTGTGGCCCCCTTTCAAGTTTATAATCTGTTATTCTATAATTATTATTGTCATACATATATACACATAGGTGTGTGTGAGCGCATGCACATGCGTGCATGTACATAACCTACTGATCTCATTTAGTGATGCTTCTAATGTATGTATGTTTAGGGCTGACTGCTTGGGTTGGGATAATCTATCAGGGAGATGTTCCCTGTAGAAGACTGATCTCCCTCTCTGAGCACCCATTTATTGCCAGCAGCGCTTCATGGAGAGGTGGGACCTTATGAAATTTCCCCTATCCAAGTTGACATGTTGACTGGTATCACTATGCAGATCCCGTTTAGGCAATCACGTTGTTGAGATTTCATGAGTACAAAACATTGTCTAACAGCAGGTATCCTGGTTCTCTGACTCTTACAATCTTCCCTCCCCTTTTCCCGAGCCTTAGGTGTGGGAGTTGTATCGTAGGTGTACCGACTGTGTAAGTAGGATATAATTAGAAATCATATTGGTTTAGGAAAATGGCAGTAGCAGGTTCTTTTCTGGGGTCTATGACCTCTCCCGACACATATAGGTGGCTAGATGTATAGTACCTGACATGAACTCCATCCAGGTGAAAGGACCCTGAATCCACACAGTTGTTGATTGTCCCCAAGATATAAGTGCCACTCTGGCACTATTGAGGTTAAATGATTGGTAGACAGATAATGATGTGGTTCCTAGACTTTACAGGGGGCCAGGTCTATCTTCTCTCTCTCTCTCTCTCTCTCTCTCTCTCTCTCTCTCTCTCTCTCTCTCTCGATATCTTACATAGAACCTTTGGATACTATGAGAGTTAGTCTTCGTGAGGAGGCTTCCACTTCTCTTCCAGGTGGGTCCCTCTAAGTCCTGTGTCTGAAGTGTGTACCATCTTAAGCAATAGGCCCTATTTTCCAGTTCTAAGAGGCAGCCAAGGTCACTGGCAATAGCCTAAAGGCTTTTAGGGTCTCTGAGACCTCCCCGACCAACAATTCAAAGGGAAGTTTCTCATGCTTGGTAGTGGAGCTTTTGTTAGATATTCTGTGTCTGGGGTGGTCATCATGGCCAACACAGCAGGGCTCTTTGGGGGTACTTATGAGTTATAGATCTATCTGCAAATTAAAGGAATGAACCCTATGATTTTAAAGTTTAGATTTCATTTTCCTTTATTTTCTTTATGTGTCTGAGTGTTTTGCCTGCATGTATGTCTGTGCAGTTCATGCATGCTGAGGAAGCTAACGCCAGAGCAGTCAGATCCCCGGGAACGAGAGCTACAGGCAGTTGTAAGTCACTAGGTGGGTGTTGGAACTTGAACCTGGGTCCTCTGAAGGAATAGGCAGGCTTTTTACAACTGAGCTGGATGTCCAGCCCCTAAGAATTTATATGTTACACAGAGTAACTTTGTGCTCATGGCAGACTCGTCTCACGCCTAGGACGTCTGCAGAGGACACTGGCTACAGGAGACAGTCAGATGAGGAGCAGAGGTGGCTGCCATTCACAGCCTCGACTTCTGACTTCCTTCTGGGTCAGGCTTACCTAGCAAAATGCTCCCCCAGGGGGTATAGGACATAGACAGGCTCTCTTATTTTTAAATGAGTAAAGGTTTTGCTTAGGAAGATCACCTGAAAACACTTGGAAAGCGAGCGTTTGTGAGAGTCGATTCTGCTTTACCCAAGCTGCCAGCATCTCTCTAATGAAGCTGCCTGCAGTGCTATGTATTAAAGAAGACAGTGGCATAAAGAAGGGGATCTTCCAAACCAGTGTAAGGGGAAAGGCTAGAGCGCTGGGCTGAGAACCGGTGAGGTTGTTTTAGATACAGCGCTGTTACTCTACACCTTTTCTGTGTGCCAGTTCAGCCGTGATTACAGCCCAGCCTCCTCTGTCCCCGGACTCTTCCTCTGTACCACAGTAAATCAGGAAAACACCCCGATATCATCTCATTCCATACAAAATGTATGATTATAACACAATAAGATACTGTGGAATTGGGGTTTTGCTCACTTGTTTTTGTAATACCGTGTCTTACTATGTAGCCTTAGCAGGTCTGGAATAGACCAGCCTGGCTTTAAACTCCAAAGATCTGCCTGCCTCTGTCTCCCAAGTGATGGAATTGAAGGCATACGTCACTGTGTCTAGCTCAATAAAATATTTTGAGAGAGGATATATGTTCACAAAACGGTTATAATATGGTGTTATAATTATCCTATCCTCTTATTTTCTATGCCTAAGTTATAAACTAAACTTTACCACGTGTAGGTGTGTAAAGACAGAAACTTCACAGCTGTGCAGCTCAGTGCTACGGACAGATCCAAACAGCCACTAGAGGTCTCAGAGTAAGTCCCCATAGGCAATGGGGACTGCTGTCTCTCAGGGCTCCCTTTTAGTTTTAATGTTCAGTGTCTGGGACATTCAGCAGAGTAACTGCCAAATGACCACATAAAAGCACAGAAACCTTTGGAAGGAAGAAGTTCCAAAGATCAGAATATTCTGCCCCTATCATAAAATGCACACATGAGGGTTCCCCCCACCTCTACCACCCTGGGGGTTCACAGATCAGCAACACCAGAGAGGAGCTGGATTCAGTGAGGAGGACCTTGCTGGTGACGTAGAGACTCAGTCACCCAGATGAATGGGCTTTGACATGTTGCTCCTCAGGTTCTTCATCAGGATGGAACTTGAAATAAGGGATGGGTCCCTCTCCCCCATTGAGAGGGAGGGACTTTACCACGGGGACACACCACGATCTCACAGGTAGCACTTGGCTGCAAATTGCCACAGGGAAAGCGTGACTGCTTTGTTGAGTATCTGTGAAAGTTTCTTCCGCCAAGATGAACAAAGCAGATGTGCGTAGATTCAAATGGAGAAGAAAATTTTCCTTGCAGAGAAGTTTGGCTCATTAATGCAGAACTCAGGCCACGCAGGGAAAGTAGATTGCACTGGTGGGAATGATGTTTCAATGTAAATGAACCCAGTAGGGAAAGGGGTGGGGTATCCCCCCAGTGTCCCTGAGGAAGCAATGCCCTTTTAAACTAAAGGAACTCCCAAGGGACATGCCATGACATCAAAGGGGCAAAGTGGAAACCATAGGAGGAAGAAGAAATTGTTGAGGGGTGAGTTGAATGTTTTCTCGTGTGGGGAGGTAAGTACCAGACTGTCCCCCAAAGAGTCTTTGTAAAGTAATAAAACTTAGAATTTGGATGTTTCCAAATGGATTTTAATAGCTGTTAGCTTGACTATTACATCCAATTCTCTATATTACTTATCAATTATGGAAAGATACTTTTCTGTACTTTGACAGACTAATCCATCTACTGAGCAAATCTAATCCCTGCCCTAATTATTCGGGTGGCTTTACACGGCTTCGACAATAGAGCATGACACTCCTGCAGTATCTCCATGGCTGCGACAATCTGAACATCAGGAAGTTAGAGGATCCGTAGGTCAGACTCCTATCCGATACGTAAGCACCTCTCATGAAATTATTCGGCTTGCTTCATTCCAGCATCTCCCCCTAT
Organism: Rattus rattus; assembly: GCF_011064425.1. Taxonomy (NCBI): domain Eukaryota; kingdom Metazoa; phylum Chordata; class Mammalia; order Rodentia; family Muridae; genus Rattus; species Rattus rattus. The sequence goes on from NC_046164.1 coordinate 4,412,061, forward strand.
GCTCTGCAGCACATCTGTGCGGACTGCCCAGTGTTGGAGGCATCGCTTTCTTAGAAACTCCCTGAAGACCCCAGAGTCCTAGTAGGTCTTTCCTGCAATGCCAAGAATAAAAAGGGGCTTTAAAATTAGCTCCTCACTGACCTGGTGTTTCACTTTGCATCAACCCTTGATTATAACAGACTCAGGAGAATTCACGGATACCTTTCGTCTCTGACCAAGATTTACCATCGTCCCTCAACTTTCTGAGCACACTCCTACCATCCATCTACTTTAAGGCAGTATTTATTTTTTAAGATTCATTTTTGCTCTTTTTGGTTATGTTTGTGCCTGTGTGAGGGGTATGTACATGTGAGCATAGGTACCCGAGGAAGTCAGAGATGCTGGGTCCTCTGGAGCCTGAGATACAATTGGTGTGAGTCACTCAGTATGGGTGCTGGGGCCCGAACTATGGTCTTCTACAAGACCCATCTTCACTACATGGTCTGAACTGCTGAGCCATCTCTATAACCCCCAAGACAGTACTTAAAAGCATCTATATGACAGAACTGTTTTCATGTATAGAACCTTTTCTCCATCAATAGTCATGCAATAAATAATATATTGGAGATATCCCAATTTCCTTCATAGATTACGGTTTTAAGATGATCATACTGACTTCCTCCTATAATTTCCTTCAACTGTTTTCTGTTGAAGTCTTGAAGTCTACACCACACATTTATGACAAAGCAATCTATATTCCCAAAGGTACAAAACCAAGAAATTACAGTACCCTCTGAGTTAGCAGCTGAAACGCAGCCTCCAGCCCTAGACACTCATAATTACACTGCTTTTACTGCCACAGCTCACCAAATGGATTTGGTCGGCTGGACGCGGAATTGATGATGTCCCATACTGCTAACTCAGTTAGCCCTGCTTCTGTGGGTTACCTCTCCAGCCTCATCTGTATCCCAGGCCTGACACACAGAGGTTTCTACAAACATCCGAAGCTTTAATGGCTTTGCTTCAGTTTTATGAAGCATTGTTCCACAGGGGTTGAGAAGGAATGGAAAGAACTGGAATGTCTACTGCACGTTGCCTGCCCCTCCCTCCTTCCTCCCTTACAGCCCTGACCACACCTCTTTGCAGGTTTACACCAAACAGGAACACGATGCAGGGAAGGGCTGGGAGCCAGGAGGGAGAGAGACGGGACAGGGATGGACATTACGTTTTCTCTCACAGAGTGGGTGGGTTCAGTGTCTGAAATGGGGTTTTCTGAGCACGTTGTTTCAAGGTTACAGAACAGTAAGTAGAAATGATAGTGATAACCATGAAAACCATCAGTGACACTAACTTAAGTGCGCAGAATAGAGAACCTACGTTTTACTGAAAAGAAAGTCTACCCCTCAAATACCCCTAGTACCCTGAAAATGTTAGTTTTATTTGTTCCTTGAAAATTTCGTACTAAGATGTAGTATGTCTCGATCATAGTCATATATCACTCCTCTCTGATGTTTTAGGTCTGCTTACAGTTTGGGGGAATGTGGCTTACACATGGGAACTGTGAACAATATTTTCCATATTAAAGCTCAAATGCACAGATATATCCAAGGATTATTTATGGTTTTCTTTTCCCTTTCTTTAAACAATTTGGTGGTTTCTCTTTTTTTTTTTCTCATAAGGTTTATGCTTGAATACAAGATAAACAGAGGTATTATAGCAAAGGTATATTAAACACATTACCTCAAGTCACAGCCCTCTACACTAAGTCTCCGTCAAGGACACGGAGAGCTCCTCACTCGGGAATACTGTTTTCATCCACGTCTGCAGCACATCACCAGAGCCGCCAAAGCAAACTGCAGCCAACGAGTTGCCTCACGTAGCCCCAGCAGATGACGCACACTTCTAGAGACCTCACGCTCAGACAGAGGTGGCGTGAGGGTTCCTACTGTATTCTTTCTCTTTAACACGTGGGTGTTCATCTTGTTTTTATTAGCTTCATAATGCCTTCCTTCTGGAAATGAACTGGTTTCCCCGTTGTGATGACATCAGACGTTACATTAGACCTTACTGTAATGAGCTCACGTGGCTTATGTTATCTTCAAGGACCCTATCTAGGCACATTCGCAAATTCTGGGGCTAGCATCCAAGCAAACAGCTGAGGCGAGCACAGGTCTGCTTTGCAAGCATACGGTCTTCGAGTTCTCATTCATATGCTTTTTCGTGGCAAGGGGAGGAGAGCGTGTACAGCCACAAAGCCCTTTCACCTTTGAGACACTAAACCGGAAGTTTCCTTGTCATTGCCATTGTACTCCCACATATCTGGGCATAGACATATGTAGGAGTAGAGGGAATGTGGAATCCATAATTTCTACAAGTGTGGCCCTGTTTGAGTGAATAGAAATCTACCTTAAGCCTAAGAATGTGTGTATCCAACTTGTCCTTGGGAACCTTCAGTTTAGATTCACTCAGTTTGCAATTATTTGCTGAGTGGATGTTAGAAGTCCATCCCATGAGATACAATTGTGGTCTAAATAGACAAATTTTTATCCATAATAATAAGCAAATAAATACATTTTATAGCATGAAACAGTGTTTATAGCATGAAATGTTGCAAAATAAGTTGGGCTGGAGAGCTGTCTGAGCAGTTAAGAGCACTGGCTGCTCCTCCAGAAAAAAAAAATGGATTCAATTGCTAACACACACCTGACAGCTCACAACAATCTGTAACTCCAGTTTTGGGGTACCCAACACTCTTTTCTGAACTCTGAGGGTACTGTCCACATTGGTGTATAGCTGTATTGAAGGTACACACACACACACACACACACACACACACACACACACACACACACACACACACACGTTGAACACAAACTTATGAAAAGAAGCTCTGTTTGCAGAGACTGATTGACTGATTAGTGTTGATCAGTACTGTGAAGAGATGGGAATGTTGCAATTCCAGATGCTAATTACCCCATTTGGGGCTAGCTCCAAGCCTAGAGGGGCCATTGTGAAAATCATCAGGAGGCCATGTTTGGCATTTTATTTTTATTTTTGTTTTGTGATTTTTGAGACAGAGACTTTCTGGCTGGCCGTAAATATGCTATGTTCCCAATGCTGACTTGAACTCATGACTCTTCTGCCTCGATATCCCTAGTAGTGGAACTGGTACTGGAAAGTCCCTACTGCCTAGTGTGCGCGATCGACTTCTGCTCTGTGTGGCAGTTTTGATGAGTTGCAGGGGGCCCATTGGAACTGGGCACAGAAAATAAAGGGAAAGGTGTTATGGGAAACCTCAAAAGAGGCAGACGGGACTGTATATCACCTTGGGCCTTAAAGACTGCAGAAAGGCATTTGGAGTTTACTCTTTAAGCAATGGCTAGCAAAGCCATGGTCTTTGACTGGTTTCCAACAGGATCGCTGGCTGGAGTGTTGAGATTAAGTGTGTAAGCAGGGGTACCTGTTAAGAGGCGATTGTAATTATCCAAGTAAGAAATGATGGGGTGTGGACAAGGGTAGTAATAGGTTTAAGTATTATGAGGTCGTTAGATGGTAGATATAATTTAAAAGGGAGTTGGGGTGATTGGTCAAATGATTATGTGTGCAAAAAAATAGAATTGTGTATGACTTTAAGGACCTTGGAATGAGTGTGCGTGGAGATTCCAGCTCCATAATCCTCTTGGAACATTATATACCAGACCAGAGAATTTGACCCAGGACGTATAGCTGGTATGGAGTGTGAACAAGAGAAGAGGGGAGCTGACTCAGGGTGTATATGTGTGTGTGTATGTGTGTGTATACAGTGTGTATGTGTGTGTGGAGAGCAGGTGTGGGAAGGAGAAAGGCTTTTCCAAGTGCAAGTAACACAAGAGACAGCAAAAACTCTGATGAAATTTGCTCCTCAACATAAGACCCCACAGGGTGGCGAAGGCACTGACCTTTCCTCTAAGAAACTGCTGAGGGTAGGCCCAGTCTTCTCTGAGTCTCTCTTCTTTCTGAAGGTTCTGCTTTTGAAACCTCAGAGCTACCCCCACTTCCACACTCTTTAACTTTTCATCGGTGACCACACTCCGGAGTCAGGCTGACTTGGGTTTGAATCCTGGCTCTATTGCTTAAAGCAATTATGATCTTAGGTAAATCGTTTCACCCCTGAGACTTGATTTTATCATTGAAGAAAAGGCGACGATAATTCCTGTCTTAGAAAGTTGTCGCAAAGATTAAATGCAGTAATCACCTTCCACGAGGTAATTAATGCACTCGAATTACTGAGCACTCTGCTGGCAGCAACCTGTATACGGGGCTCACCCCTTCCTTCCCACTGCACTGCTGACCTAGAAGGCTGTAGCTTTGTGCCTCAGAACCTTACCACCGCGTTCTTCACTGATTTCCGTCCTTGAGACTTTTTGGTTTTGTCTGTTCTTCACCCAACTGTCAAAGGACTCAACCTGATGCCTTCATGTTCCTTCCTATATTCTTCTGGCTTCCTTAGCATGCTTAGCTGACAGCGTCTTCTATATTATCTTGCCTTACATTTAGTTGGTCCCAACTAAACCTCTCCTCCCCAATGTGAGCTTCTTGCCCTGCATATTTTGTATTTCTCTCCCACACCAAGCTTTAGCCTTACTATTCATCTTCCTGCGCCTCAAACAACACAACCTTGAGCACCACAAGGACCTGAAAGGAGGGTGACGGTAGAAAGACTCAAGACTCTCGTCTCGGTTCACTTCAAGAGCCATTTTTAGCTTTTCCCACTGAGTCCATATATTGCATAGATAGGACTAAAGAGAGCATTGCAAGCAGAGTGGCATCGGTATTTTTGATCCCTTATCTGAGTTCTTCTGTGCTTCTTTGCTCTTGTGGCCTTGTTTTGCCCTAGAGGACAGTCCTCCTAGGCTTTAACTTGTTCGTGGAGACTTTCGAAGTCACATTAGTGCATCTGGGTCAGGTGTGGAGCCTGAGAAAGAATTGCAGACCACCTCCCATTCTCCAACATCTCTCCTGTTCTCATTTCGTAGCACCATGGTGACATGAAAAATCAGCTTTTTCTTGGGCTATTAATCATCTCTGGCTTCTTTGGATTCAGAGGCAGCCTATTCGAAGCAATAAAAGAATAATAGCAGCTAATATTATATTTAGCAGAGCTTTAGAAGTTCAGTCGTGTAAAATATTAAATGGATTGAGATGCAATGTACTTCACAATTCATCTGCAAACTGTTGGTCGCAGGCTTTTGACAAATGGGACTATTCTAATGAATATATCTCTCAATGTAACTGTCTAAGGTCATTATTAGTACAATCGTTTTGAGACCATACTCCATCTGAGTAGTTCTTAACCAATTCCCTTGGATATTTATATTGTCTCTCAGGCAAAGCAGAGCTACAAATATAAGTGAACTGTAATGGCAATTAATAGTCAAGATTTAATAGCTTCAATTTTTTGCCCAAGCCAGTCAATGACATTATTATGGGCATCCATAGTAATCTATGTATAATTTTTCTTGGGTTCTTTCTATGCTTGAAACATGTTTAGCTATCTCATTGGTAACCTGACACATTTGTATGTCTACTGTAGTAGCAGGTATGATTCCAATAAGTGTTAAGATGCCAGCAATTACCAACCCTATAAAAATTACTTCTAGTTTTTAACACCATCAATAATTTCCCCAAAGTAGCATTTATGTTTTCTAGAGACAATTTTTCTTTTAGTTTTACAGGAATGCATATAAAAGAGGGTGTTTGTAATATCATAAAAGTAGAGTTGAGGGCTGGAGAGATGGCTCAGTGGTTAAGAACACTGGCTGCTCTTCCAGAGGTCCTGAGTTCAATTCCCAGCAACCACATGGTGACTCACAACCATCTGGAATGGAATCTAATGCCCTCTTCTGGTGTGTCTGAAGACAGCTACAGTGTGCTCATATAAATAAAAATAAATAAATTTTTAAAAAATAGTAGAGTTAAAAGTATTAATAACATTGAATAACTTATAAGAAGTCCACAAAATATGGTACAGGTGTCAATGCAAGGAAAAGAATCTTGGTAGCTAGGGTGAGAATTACAAGTGACATAGAGTTTCCTTGTGGTTGAAATTTAGGAAAGTGTCCCTGTTTCATTACCAGTTCCTGTCTTATGGTGTCAGTTAAAGGTACAGCTTTAACAGTCCTGTTGGGATCCAGAAAAAAAATCCTGTAGGAAAAAGCACAGTTGTGGTCCTCGGGTCCAAATTATGAGTGGACCAGGACTCCGACCTAGGTAGTTTTGAATTTGTTTTTCCATTGGAGCCTGCTTGTCACTTTACTTACTTTGAAATCCTACTAGCTCTAGGAAAAGGCCAGGCCTGATTTCTACATTTGAAACACTTAGAGGCCCAGTCAGAATTTCTATTTTCACAAGTCAGTGAATGGCTATCTCATTTTTATGTCTTTCTTACAGCTTGTGTCAAAAAAACAACAGAGTCCATAACGGTCTGTACATATTCTTGCTTATTAGTGGAAGAAGCCCCTCTCCCCCAGTGTCTTTTAAGATGAGGGAAATTTGTTTGTTTGTTTGCTTATTTGTTTGTTTGCTTACTTTAAGCCAGGAGGCAGAGTAGGTGATTCTGTTGGGAGACTCCATTGTTTGTTAATTAAGCAGTTGAGAGGAGGCAGGTAATCGATCCTTAGCATTGGGATTTTTTACATTTAAGAGACTGAAGGGATTTAACTTTTTCAAAATGCTTTTGACATGGATATCACCAACCACAAGTCCATCATTCAGATCTAAAGTTATAGCATAGCTGGAAATTTTTTAAGGCAAAGCAGACTGCTTAGATCTGGATGGGCCAGCCGGGCAGCCTCTGTGGAATCGTCTGATGAAAGGGAGGCTGCACAGGGATTATACACATGTGGTGTGCCCAGAGTTTACTCCAGTGACTGGATTCTCACGATGCACTGTTCGTATTGCTTGAGTTTGTGGAGTGAGGAGCACGTTCTGAGTATGAAGCACATGGCCATGCAAACAGTAAATAAGCCTCGGAAATTTATATTTTTTTCAGACATGTCAAAATTCACTTCAAATAAAGTCTTTGGGAGCCTCTTAGTCCTACATGTGCCTTCCACCACATGGGGTGATAAGAGAATGTCCCCGGTTTCTAAGGAGCTAGACTTCTTCAGCCACATCTCATGCCCAACTCTGTCTCAGGGCCGTTCACTTGAGTCGATGGTATGGTAGATCAATCTGAATTAAGTGTCAACCTTTTGGGTTACGTGATCATCTCAGCCCACAGTCTAGCTTTACTATAAGGGAAGAATAATACTGTAACCCAGAGACGATCTGTCTCTGTAAGTTGAGAAATTGATCGAGGTTGCGGAAGTAGTTGTCCGGGAAAGCTTGTGTTTACAGCGCCCACACAGGCCACTTCTAAGAACAGGCAGAAGCATGAGGTCACCATGAGATCTCCGGGCCAGCCACCTTCACTGTTGTTCACAGAGGACAAGGTAACTATTAGAAAGTGTGGGTCTTTGAAATGAAGTAAATCTATAACCACATTCTAGTTAGTAGGGTGTTTTGACATGGAATGGCTGTAGTTTTGTAGGAAAGCGTTAAGATTGAAGCACAAAACCACATCCATGGGAACAAGGGGATGTCTGATGCCTTGGTAAAGTTTTTCTTATGCTATGATGAGACTGTTTTTGCAGTGGTCTCCAGCATCCTACAATACAATTACCTAGGAGAAAGACATTTATCTCCTATTTTGGGTTGATTATGGTAAACTACTGAGATCAAGGTCCTGCCAAGGGATATGGAAGATTCTCCAACATTGTGGGGAGTTTCTCAGTTCAGCACCGATGGCCGTCTGTGTTCAGTGCCTGAAGGAAAGGGGGAGGGTGCGAGAAGGCAGGAGAAAGGATGGGAAAAAAGCAGCACAAGATTATCGTGTTGTTGGTTAAAAGACACTGTGAAAGGGAGATAGTGTTAATCAGGTTCCAAGCTGTCAATAGAAATGTCATAGCAGTATTTTAAAAACTTGCCAGCCAGAATGAAAGTGCAATGACGTCTGACGTCATCCCTGGACAGCGAAGATGTTCACTTGTGATGAGTTCACAGATCGTCACTTTTGATTTATCCAGGCAACTGGGTTGCTATCTGACTCCATTCTACGTGTTTTCTACGTGGTGTGGCTGACATTGTTTTAGGCATTCACATCTATGAAGTGGCTAGCCAGGTATATAAAGATCTGATTTAATATAAAGAGGGATGAAGGAAAGAGAAAGAGAGAGACAGAGACAGAGACAAGGAGAGACAGAGAGAGAGAGAGAGACAGAGGAAGACACATGCACAGAGTAAATCAATTGATCCATAAATAAAATGTAATTTTCCAAAGAGGATCAGCACCCCAGATAAGCTTGGTACATTACCTTGGCCATGCCTGATCCTGTTGCCATGGAAAGCTCAATGATGGACCACATGCTAAAGAGCCCTTTGCTCTCCGGCTCAGCGTGCACCTAAGCATCACTCTATAACCCCTGTACGAGAAAGTGGAGTGTTTTTGTCTTACCTCCTGAGTCATACCATTTCTCCAGTCCTACGCCATTCAGGTTTCTCCGGTTGTTACTGCTGTCCTTCATTTTCCTAAAGCTTGTCTCCCTTTCATTATAGTGGATATGTTTGAGAGGCCGTGCCTAAGTAGTTTGCATCTAGAAGCATGGGAAACTCCTCCAACCATTTAATTTAGACAATTATGTATGTATATTCGGAGGCCGAAATTCTCACGAGAGAAGTGGGACCTCCTTTGTGTCGCTGCTCTCAAAGTGAAGATGCTTCTCAAAGTTCGCTGTTGCCCTGTTAGAAATCTAACAGAGTGATTCCTTAAAGATGACCAACAGACAAACTAGAAAGACAAACAGCACCAGAGAGACATCAGCTTCTGTTGCTTCACCCAAACATGGATTGTTAGAGCACAAATACATTTTTTTTTCCTTTCTGGAATACAGAACATAGTTTTCATTAAATATTAGCACAGTCGATTCTGTTCAAATCCATCCATCCTCTTGCTGAAGGACCCTAGAGAAACACACAGTGGCACTGAAGTTTAAAATTCGCTACCTGCTGAGGAACTGGAGAATGTTCCAGATGACATGATTTCTGACGATAATGTCAATTCTTAAGTGCCAGCCCTGGGAACCAGGACCATAAAGTTTCCTGAGGAAGTAATGACACAGAAAACACAGGCTGGAGACACCCTCTCGTGAAGCCTGGCAGCTGCTGCCAGAAGGTTAACGATCATGTCCTTTTTCTTTTGCTGCGTTGTTAAAGAGCCTTTTAACATTCCTTACATCTCTAGTCGTGTCCCGTGTGAGTCATCTTTCCACACCCTGTGACCACATGTCACCTTGCATTTTTCTGAGGCACATGCATAGACTGAACACCTAGTGTCTTTCATCACCGCCGTCACCACCCCCCTTTAAACATGAAGTAACCTTTGCTCCATACCTATTGTCCTTACTTGGGTAGTAAAACACACTTCTCTTCAAGGAAGAATGTTGGAAATGATGACGAAGCTTGCCTTCATTCTTCTCCTCAGAACTAAGTTAACCATTGACTTCAGGTTTATTATATGTTCAGTGCTCTACAAACCACCTACTGTTTTACCTCCTCTCCTATAACTCCCTTTACCTATAGAGCCTATACCAGCCTTTCTGTGGCATTTCCAAGATTCAAGTCACTTTCCACCCAAGAGAGGTTCCTTTCCCCCTGATTGCAAACACAGCCCCCTTACCAAGTGCATTGGCTCATCTCTATGTTCCTTCCCTGGAACCTCTGGCCTACCTATATCTCCACACCACCCTCAGGCTGAGGTAGGTCCTCCATACACATTCACAATGCCACAGACACCTCACTGCAGCACACATCACAGCCATCACTCAATTATTGCTTGAGTAATTGCATCTTCAAAATAAGTATCTCTACAATAAGGCTGCGGGTTCCAAGGGTTAGTAACTATGTCTTACACAAGGGATGGCTCCTGTGAATCTATCTGGGCCAGTTTGTAGCATGTGTAGGGACACTAATGACCAAGTATGGGAATAGGCCCAGGGGATAATAGATCCCAGTTGCCAGAAAGAACGCTTTTTATTTTGTTCTGGTATTAGGGACAATTCCACAATGATGTGTAACTGGGACAGTAAGATCTGCTTTAGAGATAGTGTGGCTGGAATGGCAGATGGGAGTTTTGTACGAAAAGTAGTCATGTATGTCCTGTGTACATGCATACCCTTTTCTCAAAATGACTGCTTTTATTATTATCCCATATTTTAGAGTTTAAACATGATGGTGAGACTTGCCTTGGCGAATGAGACATTATCAACTGTGACACTGTAGAGGTTTCAAAAGTGTCTGCCCATCAGGGTTTGCCTAGCAACAGGAAGCTGCCATACTATTCCAAAACAATGAATCATAATCTTGATCAAGCTTTAAACTTCCAACGCCTTGCCCATATGGGAAACTCTGCTCTTTCTCCAATTCAGTCATCTCAGACTTCAGATTCTCACACCAACTGGTTCACACTGGAATCTGGAGAGTGGTTGAAGGAAACCCATAGTTTGACTTCCTTTGATGGGTTATCCTAATACACTCAGGACATTACCCAGAAAAACTATCCTGTAAATTCCATGGGCCAGCGAGTAAACAGTGAACTCAGCCTGGGGTGTTAACCAACTCTAGTGACATTTGTGTTAGACTGAGGAGGAAGGACAAATGCTCAGGTAATGTGCACGAGGCACCGTCTCTTGTGGTCTAACTCACATTCTAAGTTCAGAGAAATCTCCCGAAGTTACTTTGTGGCATCTAAAGTTTTGTAAAGCAGCCATTCAAATGAAATGCTGTGATAATTATTGGTTTTTCTGAAGATATCCTTATTTTCAATAATTTCCTTTAAACATAATTGTTATTTCCATGCACGTCTCGTCCCAGGGCACATGCCACACAGACAGTAGAACTAGACAGGTGTTTATTTGCCTTAATTGTCAGTTTCAGTAACTCTACAATTCTGATGATTTTATGGAATTGAATCTATTATTGTCTATAATTTTTCGGCATGTCCTTTAGTGAATCATGAAATTACTAATATCTCCCGTGCCTGTTACAATTCGGTAAAGACTTTTGGTATTTTTCCTAAACATGCTTACACATATTATCCTATGTGTAGAGTCCTGGGAGGTCATCCCTGAATGGAATCATTGCCTCATGATTCTCCTGTGTTTCTCTGGGTAGAGAAGCCTCCAAAATACATACATACAGACTCATACACATACAATATGCTCACACACAGTCACACACAAACACAACTCACATATACATATGCACACTCACACACATACATACACATGCATACCTACTCACACACATACTTACACACAAACACAACTCACATATACATACACACACTCACACACATACATACATACACACACACATGCATACCTACTCTCATACACATACAAGCACCCATAGTCATATGCACATACACATATTCAACACTCTCTCACACACATACTTACACACATACATACATTCACAGTCACTCAACACCCCCACACAAGCTCAACACTTACACACACACACACACACACACACACACACACACACACACACGCTCACCTTTTGAAAGCATCTCCCTTATAAACAGGTGCAAAGCCTGCCTGACTTAGGGAAATAGCCTAAGAGAGGGTGTTCTGGTGATTCCATGCTCAATAACTTTCTCTCTTAGAGACATGATGAGGAAGATGCGAGTCATAGTATTCAGCATGAACTGAACTTGTATCTTCTCTTATGACTAATTTCATCCCAAACCATCTGTGGTACTTCACAAACATATAGCTTACCATAGCCTGAAGATAGTTATGCACAACCGTTATTAAGAATATTCTTTATTTACTTACTTGTTATTTGTGAAACAATGTTTTATTATATTGTCCAGGCTGGCTTTGAACTTCTGGCTGCAGGTCACTCTCCTATCTCAGTCTTCCACATCATGGCACCATAGGTGCTACCTCCCTCCCCAAGTGAGCACTTTTTTCTTACCCATTGACAGCTTTTTCCTGAAAGACATACTTTCGTATCCTGTTCCTCATATAAATAGACCATAAACTCCATTAACACTTTCCAACAACATATAGACTGATTTCTTATCAGACACGGTCACTCAGGGGTATGAAACAGAAAATGATGGAGAAACCTCATAAGAGTTTTAAAATCAATTCACTATTCCCTCCCCCTATTACTGTGTACAGGCCTTATCTCCACATTTGTTCACTTTACCTCAAACATAAAAAAAAAAAAAATCGACAAGAGAACTTGGAATGCTCAATTGTGTGTGTAGCAGTGCTGAATCTCTCGGCCACAGAGTAGTGTTGAGAGGTCTACTGATGCTAATAAATGCTTGTTAACATTCAGACAAGCCCAAACTGAAGACAGATGAAGATTCCCATGAAGAACAACAGGCAGGACACTGCACATGTGTGTGCATGTGTGTGCATGTGTGTGTGTGCACGCGCATGTGCGTGTGTGTGCTTTTCATAACAACCTGTGCAAAAATGCAGATTCTGACCTAAACTGTCAGACAGGCATTTCGTGCAACAGTCTATTATTCCCTTTCCTATCCATTTGCCCAGTTCTTACTTTCAGAGCATGAATACAATTCTGAGAATGTAGTAAAAAACAAAAACAAAAACAAAAAAACAAAAAACAACAACAAAAAACTACCAGTCAGCAAGAAGATCATGAGACCCAGGCAGACCATTGGTTTATGAGATCTGACTCCCAAGAAAGAAAATTGCCCACGATGCTTGTTAAGCAGCTGTATGACTTAAGTGTAATGTGTAACTTATTCTGTGAGTGCTCAGAGTATAAAAAAGAAGGAAAATTGATAAGCTGTGGTTGTTTCCACTGTGATTCTTTTAGGAACTTCCTACGATTCCTTGCTGACCCTTCACCTACTTGGGACTTTTCCATCCTTCTCTATGACATACAACTGTACAGGGATGGACTACAATTATGAAAATATAGAATTTTCCTAACCTAGTTGTCAGTGCCTCTGTCAAAGAGCGGAAGAGGGATGAGTGGCTGTATCATGCTTTCCTGGTGTGACCGACTTAATCTCCTTTTGAATTAGTTCAATGGCATTTGTTAGGTCACAGATCCTCTAGCTGTCTCCTTCTCCCTAAGGCTACATCCTCCTGCAGTTTCAGAGGCTTACTCTCTGGAGGCTAGCTACAGAAGGCTGCCATGCCTAACAGTCCTCAGAATGCTTTCCCCTCCTCTCTCCCTCTCTACAGCTCTCTCTGTTTCTGTTTCTGTTTCTACCCTTCCCTCCCTCTCCCTACCACTCTCTCCCTCATATCTGTGAGCAAACCTAGCAGCCCCTGATGCCTAGACTGGAGACAACCTTGAAATGTCCTTCCCTGTAACTCCTGACACATAAGCTACACAGGTTAATGTTCTCCTACTTCAAGGGTCATGACTGCCTGTAGTTACGCGAGTAATGTTATATCAGCCTCCTTTCTAGAAGTCTGTTTTTTTCTAACGTTATTACAAGATTGACAAATTATCACAGTGAGCATAGTTTATTGCTTTTGCTCTTAGAAAGCTGAAGGTAACTGAGCCTGAAAGAGCTTGAGTAGATCCTTTTGTGCCTTCACCTTAGGCATCATAGAACAATGTCTGTCTGTCTGTCTGTCTGTCTCTGTCTATTTTCATCGTGGCCTACTTTATCTTATAAATCTTTGAAGGTTGGTAACATAATCTGTATAATGGGGAAATTATGCAGTGTGCTGAGACATTGATATTCTTAGATACATTTTAAATGAAGAACTGTTCTGTCTTCTCAGCGGTTAAGAAGAAGGCTGGCTTTATCACTCCGGTCCCAGGAGGTGTGGGACCCATGACTGTGGCCATGCTTCTGAAGAACACACTTCTGGCTGCCAAGAATATCACCTACTAGATCGCAGGGGAGAGCACACAAAAGGAGTACTGCTGCCTATTTATTTGACAACAGGAGAAATCCTTTCTATTTTACTACAAAGCTATTTATTTCTACATGTATTTATTTTTTCATGAGTGGAATCATTCTGGAACTGATTATTTCCATGACTTTATGGATTTCTTGCCGATAGATTTGAGTCTTAAGAAAAGAAAATCAAAACAATTCCAATGACGATTGTGGTAGCAATTCTTTATTTTATGGATGTTTGTTCATAATGTTAAAACAAATGAAGAGTTCAGATTTAATAAATATATTTTTGACATAACCTAAGTACTGCACACTGTATGTTTTCAAAACCGTATGTTTGCCAGCTAAATGGTGCCATGTAAACTGTAACTTAAGTTTTGGTATAACCATGATTTTTCTATACAGTCTATACTCTAGGTTGTCTATGGAGAAGAGCATTCTGCAAGGCAGTCCTCTGGGAGGTTTAAGAACTGGAAGCTATTCCAGAAAGCAAAGGCTGCAACGACACATGCAAAACTAAGAGCGACTGATCACATTGTGTAGTAAAGGCCACGGGTGTTAGGTTTCCACACCGTTCAGTTCAGTTCAGTTCACTGGTGATAGGAACAAACTCTCCAACCAAATGAATGGACAAAGGCAAACTAAAGTGTTTCCCCACAAACATCAACCAAATACAATGCTGATGTATCTTGAGTGAACCTGTCATTAAATAACTGTTAGCGATATGTTTGTTCACGGGGACAGAAATCTGATAGAATCGTAATGCTAAGATTTTGTTAAAACTAAACCCTTGGACATTACAAATAGCTAGTTTTTGTGCACACACATCTTCTCTTTCCTAGGCTAGTATTTAGTTCCTAACATAGACGCTGTGTTTCTAACACAATTCAAATTGGGAACTGTGTGTGACTATTACTTGAAGGTTATTTAATTAGCCATGTAATTGGTACTGTGATTTCACGCCCAAATCCCAGTATGTTTATGTACTAATAATGATCCTTGTTCAATGCATGTCTTTTATCAGTGTCCTCCTTGTGTGGAGATAGACTAGCTGTCTATCGTTAATATCCTGTCCAATAAATTAATAACTGTCCAATAAAAGCATTTTGAAGAAGAACTATAGCTCTATTCTTTTATTATGATAGCTTGAAATATGTTGGTTCACATTTTTGTTACCTGTTTCTTTTGTTTGTTTTTCCTATTAGGGAGGGAGAGAGAGAGAGAGAGAGAGAGAGAGAGAGAGAGAGAGAGAATGTATGTATGTATGTGTATGTGTGTTGGGGTATGAGAGATAGAGAGATAGAAAAATCAGGCTTGGTAGCAATCACCTCTGCTCTTTGAGCCATCTTACTGTATCTGTTAGCTATTCATTTACTGTGTGCTGGGGAAAATGTATCAACGTTTTCAAATATGAAAGAAAAGATAGTTGAATGCTTTCTAAAGTGAGTTAGAACAGCCAGTTGAGTACTCCTAACAGAGCTGTAAATTCAGTTTGCATGCAAACACATAAGAAAGGACATGGGTTAAATAAATTTTAAAGGAGCTTGGATCTGGAAAAATGTCCAGAAATGCCTGAATATTAAAAATGTGGGGACTATAGTAATCCCAGCAGGATAAAAGGAATTATTTTGGTATATTATGTATTTAGGGGTTAGTCTTCCTGGAGACTAAACAAAAGGAAAAGAAAAAAGAAAAATTCTTATGCTTATTTACATCGAAAAGGAAGAGTTTTGTCAAAACAAGTGCAGTGGGGTCAACAGTCAAAGAAAGAGATTGACCCCATAACTACCAAAAGCAAAGGCTCATGGGTATTTATGGCCAAGTTACCAAGATAGAAAAAAATCAATAGATGAGGCTGTTTAGATATCAAGGAGAGGCAAGTTTTTACTGACATGACTTGTCAATTTTCTTGATAACAGCAGGCCAGAGACTTTAACATCAGGGCGTGGGGACAAGAGTTGCATTATGAATATACAAGGTGTGGGTTGATGTGCCCATGAGCTGAGCTTGTAAGATACTCTTTCAAAACTGAGCTGAATTGAGCTGTGGTCCAGGTTGTGTTAACGAGAGGGCTTGGATGGGTATAGATAAGTGTGTGGTAAAGGCCGGAGCCTTTTCTCATACCTAAGAGACAAAATCAGCTGAATGGTATGACGTCATTTACGGGTATTTGGAGTCTGCAAAGTGTGGCTATCTGATGGCCTGGAGGAGAGGTGTGTAGATACACTTAAGGAATTGATGGAAATTGTGCTGTGGCACAAGGAAATATAAGTGGAATAAAAAACAATGCAGCTAGATGAAATGAGAGGAGTGCTAAGAGTCAGAAGAAACTGAGAGAAGCAAGAATGTAGACGGTGTTTAACAAGTGAATAGGAATGCAGACAGCCAGAAGACTCCATCCCTCTTTAGCATAAGGAAGTTATAAAGGAAGTTGACTTGAGAGAAGAGATAATCAGTTCAATTTAAGACACGTTGAGTGTGAGGCAATGACATAACACACAAGTGACAGTCATGAAGTAACACAAATCCTGGAAAGGGGTGGATCTTCATGACCGATGGGGAAAATACAAGCTCCAACTGCACGTAACCAACAAATAAATTCCCAGACTTGGAAGTCACTATCCACCTTTATCCCTCTGCCCCATTCAATACTTGCAGATTCTCCTTAATGGAGAGGCTATTGTGTGCTAAAGACCTCTTTTTGTCTTTTCTCTTGTTTAACCCTCTCTAGGGTAGGTGAGGAAAATCCTAGTTATAGCAAATGCTCAGCCAAGGGCATAGGTCATACCTTCCTTTCTGAATTTAAAGAAGGCTCACCGTGAGGATGTCCCTTGGAGTCTACTCACCACTTTACAGTGCTTCCCCACAATGGCCTTCACTTACAATGTTTTCATCACTACCTGTAAAAATCCTACTTTTTAAGATTCATTCCAAATGAAGCTTTGCCATGAAAAGTTGAGTTCCACTTCTCAGTGCCACAGCCCTTTGCGTTAACCATCAAGGGAGTTGTTCCCTCTACCACGTTACCCATGTACGTTCCCTTTTGGAGGTCAGAAAACATGCGTGCTCTGTAGATTTGCTTCTGGAGTGTTCTGTGCAGCCCAGTGTCATGGTGGCAGAAATGCCAACAAATTCCAAAGAATTACAGAATAAATGTAGCTGAGTAAATAATCCTCATAAATGCTTCCTGCCAACAACTAGCCATAAGTCCTCATCTAGTGAAAGACCAACAAAACCCAAGAACTAAAAGTGCCAAAACGTGAAGAGCAGAATAAATGTCTAGAGGTGCTTCTGACCAGAGAGAGATGGATGCGTCTTAAAGGAAGTGTGGCATGAGGAAAAGGTGATCGTGGACTGCCCTCTTTTCTTAACTCTAATTTGCTTCCATGCGTATTAGCAATAAATGAAGGTGCCGGGGACTCTGTCTTGCAGTGTGCATCGTCTCTACTCCTTAAAATTGAAAAAGGGGACCTTTTGGTGAGAGGATTGAAGTGGCTCTCATATGACAAGTGAAGTAGGATCCATCAGAGCAGACCTCAGAGGAAAAGCAGCAGGTACGGTGGCTTAGCACCATCAATGGGTCAATGGGTGCCAAGGATGCAGCCAATATGGCGGAGGGCTGGATGTGGCCTAGCCTACAGTGGGACTCTTCGGAGAGCTGCTCATCCATCTCTACTCTCTGATAGGAGTGAAAACTTGGTTACTCTAATATTTAGTGGTTGTTTTTTTTAATAATAAAAGAAAATATATTTAAAATTTGAGTTTTGGGGTTAAGGGACTTCCTCAGTAATCGCTACAGAAACCTGTGTCACAGGACACAGCTTTCCAGGTAGGGATGGCATCTAATGAAGGATTTGAAAATGAGACTCAAGTCCTATCTAATGCATGTTCTTTGTCTTGTGACTTGAGTCTTTCTTCTCTCCCCCCTTCCTCCTTCCCTCCCCTTTTCTCTAATCATTTCTTCTTCTTCTGTGCTAGGGATTAAATACAAGCCCTGGCTCCTGTAACTGTGCTCTCAACCGCTCAGCTACAATCTCCTCCAGATTTAAACCTTTTGAGGGTCCATTCACCTGTATTATCTGAAGTTTGTTTGTTTATCTATTTATTTATTGCCTAGTTGGGTCTATCTTGTGATCAACACCACGATCAAACGCAACCTCGGGAGGGAGAAGAGTTTATTTGCTTACATGTCACAGGTTACAGCCCGTTACTGAGGGAAATCAAGAAATCAAGGCAGAAACTTGAGGCAGTAACCCTGAGTCAGAAACTCCGTGGAAGAATACTGGTTATTGGCTTGCTCAACTTGCTTTTTAAAAATACAATCCAGGACCATTTGGCCAAGGGTGGCACCATCCACCGTAAGCAGAGCCCTCCCATGTCAATCATCAATCAAGAAAATGTTCCACAAACATATCCACAAGACAATTTGATGGAGGTAATTCTAAACTGAGATTCTCTCTTCCCAGAGATGTCTAAGCTTGTATCAAGTTGACCAAATCCAATCAACACCAACCTTGTACCTCACTGAACCTAGAACTTACCAGTTCCAGTAGACTGGCCTGCATCTACCCTCAAGGATGGTCCTGCTCCTTCCTTCCCAGCACTGAGATTTTAGGAATGTTCCAGCACTACCAGTTATTGCATGGGTGTTGGAGATCCAAACAAGAGTCCTCACACTTGTATGGCAAGCACTTGGCCAATTGAGCCATCTCCCCAGTTCCTCCAGTTAGTGGTTAAATGACAATGCTGATCATTGTGTATCAATAGCTCAGTCTTAAGAATAAAGATATCAGGTATATTTGACACCAGTAGAACTTCCTTAATATGTGATGAAGTTCTCGATTTGATTCTCTCTCTCTCTCTCTCTCTCTCTCTCTCTCTCTCTCTCTCTCTCCTGTTCTCTAATACAAACACACAGATAAATAGATGATAGGTAGGTAGATAGATGATAGATAGATAGATAGATAGATAGATAGATAGATAGATAGATAGATAGATAGATAAAGATACCAACATTTTTTTTCCAGAAACGTCAAAAGACTTTCGATATCATTTTAATCCTTGGTTGTGTTTTAAATTCTTCACGAGGGGCTAAGAGAATCTTTTGATTTATAATTCAACTATTATTTTCTTGTGAAAAATAATGCCCAGAAATTGATGTACTAAATAGTTCTTTAAGATCACAAAACCAGAGCTGCAGTGTGTAGACACCAGAAAGCCAAGTGGTACGTATCCTTTTAGCTTTAAAGTGATGACTCTTGTGGTAAGTGATTGCCCAAGCTGTAATGAGTGCAACAAGCTCATGCCTGTGTAATTCCTGAAGCCAAATTCTTATTTAAATATGGAAAGGGATCCTTTCTGATAAATCTAATTTGCTTGGTGGACATGATTCACACGCTAACCCATCCTGAACAAGTTTTCAAGGTTCAGAAAATATAAGCAAATAAAATTCCAGGTAGGAAGGCATGCCACTTTAGCAAACGATATTCATATATATTCATAGTTATTTGGGGCAGTTACAAGTAACCCCTATGGTTTAAACAAAAAGGCACAGGCATAATTACACAGTTGGGCTTTTGTAATCTCCTTTTAATCGTTACTGGCTAAACAGTCAAAAAACCTTGAGTTTGAGTGCAATTAGGACCAGCTGCTCATTAGATTTAGCCAAGCTAGAGGCTACCTCAATGAAAAGTTTATAATGGCTATTACCACCATACACAGTTTCAATATTATTAATATACTCATTCTCTGCAGCCGACCATGAGGACAGATTTAATCACACGATCCTGGAACTTAGCAGTCCATCCGATTTCTTTATAAAGCATTAAATGCCAGAACGACACAGAGGCTAACGTTATAGTAATAGAAGTAATTTTACCTAATAAACTTTATCGTAAATCCATGTAAGTAACAAAAATAAAATTGAAACAAACATGCTATTTACACAGATTTGGTTCTTCTTTGTAACCATAGAAACAAAATATTTTAAAAATATGCTGAGTACTTTTTTTTCGGAGGCCATAATGAAAGGTAATTGGGGTGGCATCAGGGACTTTCACAGATCCTAGCAGATTGATTATCTTGTCTGTTGGTCTGCCGGTATCTCGGTTGTGATGTTTCATAGTCTGCGAGGAAACCTGGGGCTCCGTTCACAGCAGCAGGGACTTATCCGCACTCGCGTTCATCTTTGTAGCTTTAAGAACATTTACATGGACGATTATGCCCACAGGTGACAGGAAACCAGTGTTTCAAGAGGGAACTTGATCACATCTCTAGATAACACAGGTATCCTAAACAAGTGTGCCAGTGCCTGCAGGCTTCGCGCTGCTGCCAGGAGCACATAGTTTTCGGATTGGTAAGAACGGCCAAATGACGCTTCGTGAAATATAAATGGGAGAAAGGCTCAGAGCGCGCAGTAAAAACCCTCCACCCTTCTGTCTAGGAGGACCAGAGAAAGAACTTCGGCAGCTGCAGGATATGGCTCTGAGGGTTCCCATAGCAGTCTGCCTCCTGTTCAAAGGTGCGTAATTTCCTTTTTATTACCTTTGTGCCACCTTCAAATGAGAAGATCTAGTTCTCTGGATTCGAAGCTCTTCCTGGCAAGGATCAGAACAAGGGATGTGTGGGTTAATTATGCTTTTATAGAAAATCAATCTCTCTCTCTCTCTCTCTCTCTCTCTCTCTCTCTCTCTCTCTCTCTCTCTCTCTCTGCCTGAAGTGTTTGCTTTATGTAATTGAAGCACACTTGATAACAGCTACTGTCCTACAGTAAGCTGTGCGTGGCGACTGAATGAGTTATGTGAATACATGAACTTTCTCCCGAGAATGAGTGTATTCTAGTCTTCCATAACTGTACTCTTGTCAAGGGGACAGCTAAAAAGTAGTCTGGAACTGCTCTTGTCAGGTTCTGGACTTCAATGAATGCAATGAGTTAGAACCAGAACAGAAAATGGGAAAACCCCCCCCCCCGCCCCGGATAAGAGCCCCTTTGGGTCTGTTGTTAATTCACAAAGGAAGCTCACCTGTGAAAGACTTTCTCCCGCCCCCTCCCCACCACAGCAATGAAGGCAGCACTGAGTGAAGAAGCCGAGGCGGTCCCTCCCAGTACGACGGAGCAGAGCGACTGGACACTTAACATCACAGAAGGTATCCTCTTCTTCCCACTCTAGTTCAAGGGACTTCTTTCAAACTTTCAACAGAATGTTGCATTAGGACGGAGAACAGTTGAAAATTTTTAACTAAATCTTTTTAGATAATCAGCTACTTCAGAGAGATGAAGTTAAGCTGAAGTGACAACTAGGTGTGTCTGCCAAGGGTTGCCTTTTAAAAAAATATATACAAGAAGGAAGTGAGGCAGGGGTGAGAGAAGCTGTGTATCTTCCACTACTCTCCTAAAATGTGAGACCTGCCATGGGTTCCGTTGGGATTCTGCTTGACTCCCAATGACCCTTTATACTGGGTGTAACTGAATATGACTTTGACATTCTAGAGGAGAGACATTGTATTTTGACTAGGACAGGAAGCTTAGCAGCCACAGAAATGACAGCTACAAGAAGCAGTGTTTTTGTTGATCTTTGGGAAGGCCTTTTCTTGTGGCTTGTCATTTTAGCGTATGCTGCATTTCCTGGTCAAAACTTGCTTTGGTTATCCTTGGTGGTGGTCATATATTTCCATCTCAATGTGCTTTATCATGAAGACTTCTTGCTGCTGCTGGGCATGGCATTGTAGCACACCTTTCAAACTTATGTGAACTAGAGATGAACTTGCCTGTCAAGACCTGAGTCTGAATGGCTAATGACTCTCACAGAACTCATAATGGCCCCTGATAGAGAGATGATGGTTTGTGAACAGGACCCAGGAACTCTTTATTTTGTCTTCAGGGTCTAGCCAAGAAAAGAAGATGAAGCCAAATGGTTCTTTTCTAAAAATGAAAAAAGGGGAATCCCTAACTGATCCCCATTTTGCCAATAATTTTAAACACCTAAAAAAAAAATGTGTTGCTCATTTGGTTTTTGGATGTCGATTTTGCTACAAAGAATGTGTAGAAAATTTAAAGATAGGCTGGAGAGATGGCTCAGCCATTAAAGGCTGGGCCCACAACCCTAAAATATAAGAAAGTTTGAGGACATGGTTTCATCTCAATGGTTGATGTCATAGACTTGTTTCCAGCACCTCCACCCTTACCCTTTTCCTCTCTCAGATTGCTGAGCTGTAAATGAAGTCTCTGATTTACATAACAACAGCAATGAAGAAAGGGAGGAGCTATTTCTTTCCTTTGCTTTCTTTGTGGGAAAAAAGTTTGTATTTTCCCCTGCTTTGTTGCAATGCTGGGACAGACTGAGCCTTGTGCATGCTAAGTCTCTAACAGTGGGCTATTGCCTCTTGTTTTGCTTTTTAACTTAAAAATATACATCTTATATCTTATAAACACTTTAATGAAGTTATAACTAACTTCTTCCCCTCCAAAGAAAACTAAGTCTCTCTGGGGTGCCCTTTCTCTGGAAATGGTTTCTTTCAAATTCTCATATTTTCAAGAGAATCCTTTAGATTTGCCTAAGTGAACTTGGTTTGTTTTAAATTAAGAATAACTCAGTACAATTTGAATGAAAATTCTCTTCTTTTTATTGGATATTTTATTTATTTACATTTCAAATGTTATCCCTTTTCCTGGTTTCCCATCTGCCAACCTCCATCCCATTCCCCCTCCCCACTGCTTCTATGAGGGTGCTCCCCTACTCACTCACCCACTCCCACCTCCCTGCCCTGGCATTCCCCTACACAGAGGCCTCTTCTCCCATTGATGCCCAACAAGGCCATCCTCTGCTACATATGTGCCTGGAGCCATGGGTCCCTCCATGGGTACTCTTTGGTTGGTGGTTTAGCTCCTGGGAGCTCCAGTGGGGTCTGGTTGGTTGATGTTGTTTTTCTTCCTATGGTGTTGCAAATCTCCTTCAGTCCTTTCTCTAATTCCTTCATTGGGGACCCTGTGCTCAGTCCAACGGTTGGCTGGGAGCATCCACCTCTGTATTTGTCAGGCTCTGGCAGAGACTCTCAATGTCTCCAAATAAATTCCTAAAGGGATAAATTAAGTTAAAAATATCGCAGTCTGCAAATCTGAATGTCAACGTTAAGCTCTGGTATGTGTCCTCTAAGCAAAGCGATATGGTATCTTGTTGGTATATAGAGATTTAATATTTTTTCACATGAGAAGGAATGTTTTTAAGTCTGTTTTTTCCCCCCATAAAGACACTTAAGTAGGATTGCTTTAGCCTCTGTAGGAAGGCACATACAGTAGTATAGCATGGGGAATGACTAATAGTAAGGAGGTGGATTTATGCACTTAACACACCATAAGATGCCACCAATTGTACTTAAAAGTTTAAAGACGGCAATGATTCAATTATGCGGTTTTCCCAAAGACTCTTTCCCATTGCATCAGCACCAAGGATGGTGCAAGTAGGTGTTCCGGCTCGCATGCCAGCACTAGTAGCATCCTGAAACCCAGATGATTTTCCAGAGTACCCTTTCCTCACACGGGTGTCCCTCGAGGAGGTTTCTGGTCACAAACAACACACTATGGTCATTTTTGCAGTGTTGAAATGAAAGAAAGAAAAAGCTACAATGGATCCCATCCCCCAGGGCTTTGCCACTTCTCCACAACACCTCTTAACTAAGCAGAACGTTCACTTAGTCTGTTGTAGTGTTGCCATTACCTGTGTCCACCTGAGCCCACACTGGTTCTGGCTTCTTATATCAAGCGTTGGCAGCCCCCCTCTAGCTAATCAATGAAAATGTTCCCTCTCTTGTCAGCATTTCCTGGAAGTTCATGGAAGAGTGAAAGAGGGGATTTTCATCCTCTCCTCTAAAGAGGAAATAAGCATCTATTTTATTATTGAGCAAAGTTACATCCCTAGGGGGTGACATATTACTGCCTAGGGATATGCAGGGAAAATGCAAAGTGATATGAGGTCTGCTCTAATTAGCATTGGTTACATTGGGAACCATGGTTCAAAACTTCCTCCTAAGCTAGAACCAATGCTGCCACCTTTTGACCAACTCATCTCTATGCTTTATTGTGTCGCTTGTAAAGAATGGGACAATCCTAATCCACCTCCACCCTATAACTAATTAACAATGTGTGGAACAACAAGGAACCCAACCTTTTAGATAGAACACCCCTCCCCCCCCTAAAAAAATTCCAACACTTCCAAGGGTAAGGCATCTAAAATATTCTTGAAATAAAATGTCTCTTTACATATGTATTGAGCTTGTATTATGAAAGTGGACACATTTAAATGTTAATTAATGTATCCCTTTTTCCTAGCTGACTACATAGAAGAACCT
Organism: Rattus rattus; assembly: GCF_011064425.1. NCBI lineage: Eukaryota > Metazoa > Chordata > Mammalia > Rodentia > Muridae > Rattus > Rattus rattus. The sequence goes on from NC_046164.1 coordinate 4,436,368, forward strand.
GTAGCTTTGAGGTTCTCCCATCCCTGTCTGGAAGACCATAATAGTTACTGCATTAACGGAGCATGCGCATTCCACCATGAGCTGAAGAAAGCCATCTGCAGGTAACTACTGCAAAGAACTTAGCAAGTCTTAGAGATGGGAGAAGGTGAAGCAGTTGCAAACTGCTCTGTCTTGTCCACTACAAATGGTTCTTGTTGGCCAATAGGAATTGTACTTCCCTGGGGAAGACTATTCTTCCTGTTCCCAGCATTCCTTAGTTACCCATAATTCTTCATATGGGGTTGAGAAATCATGAGTCCTACTTCAACCCTGGTCCACATTAGCTTGTCTGTTGACGTCCTTGTTCAAGTCATGTTCAAGCGGCCATGTTGGGGAGACCTCATGGGTGTTTCCTCTGTCATTTCTAGGAGAGACAGTCTCACAGAAAGCTCCTTGTTCCTCTTAAGTACATGGGAGTTCTTGGAGGTTGGAGAGGAGTGGGGAGAAATGATGTAATTATAATCTCGAAAATAATTTAAAAAGAATGGGATGATGGGATGGCAGGGGAAGGGGGAAATGACGATTGATCTGAATGTGACTGGCCATTGTATTTGAATATTATGACCTGTTTTTTTCTAAACTACTTATCCATATTTCTCAAAACTATAGTTCCCAGACTATAGCATGCACAGAACAGGAAACTTGTTTGGAATGCTGACTTTAAGATCTATAACTATCAAGTCAGTATCTGCATTTCTGACAATATGCAAAGGTGACTCTGAACTTTCACAGGTTTCCGGGATGAGACAGATTTCCAAAAGAAGAAAATCTATTCTGGAAGATAACATCCTGGAGCTACCATGACCCTCCCTTACCCTACACGGATTTGCTCAGTTTCTTGACAAGCACTCTACCTTTTCCTCCTGTCAATGAGGGAACGAGTGAAGCCTATTAAATTGGCTGTGCTAAAGTGCAGGCTGTTTCATTAATGGACTGATTCCTGTGTGCCTTAGCAAATGTCTCTTTTCCCATTCTTTGAAATACATCACTTATTGGTTCTTCTGTCACTGTAGGCTTTACCATTGCATGTTCTTTTCTCTCTTTGAAGATGCTTTACTGGTTATACGGGAGAACGGTGTGAGCATTTGACCCTAACATCATATGCTGTGGATTCTTATGAAAAGTACATTGCGATTGGGATTGGCGTCGGATTGCTAATCAGCGCTTTCCTTGCTGTCTTCTATTGCTATGTAAGAAAAAGGTATGAAAAAGACAAAGCATTAAATTAGTTGTGTGTGTTCACTTGACAAATATTTATTGAGTTCTTACTGTTGATGTGTGTGTCTGAGAAGCCCCTCTGTAATGTTTTTGGTGCCTTTTCATGAACCCAGACAAGTGCTTAAAAAATAAATAAAGGAAGAAAGAAAGAAAGAAAGAAAGAAAGAAAGAAAGAAAGAAAGAAAGAGAGAAAGAAAGGTGAAAAGTCCTTACCAATATAATTAGAATAATGGAAATTTATAGTTCCCTTTCTTCTTATCTATGTTTACCTGAGTCAAAGTTCTAAGTGGGAAAGATAGCAGGCCTTTTGAAGGCAGAGATTAAATATATCTTACTGATGAGTAGACATTTAGTGTCCAACAAAGCATTAATATTGAGTAAAAATAATTTTAAGAAATGAATATTAAATGAATGAAAACATGTGACAAACATTCGCCACTTTCTCCTTAGTCATCAAGGGAAGTTATCTTCAGAAATATTGTTTACTGATAAAAACCCAATATTAAGAACTTAATCTACTGACAAGTTTATATTAGTTATGTATGTATCATATTATTTCTAGTTTCCCCACACTGGTTATTTTTCATTAAATCCATACACCTAGGAAAAGTCAAAATTTAATAAGAGTCACATTAAAAATATATTTCTACAATAATATTCATATTATGGTACTTTCACTATTCTCATTAAAAAAAAAACAACTAAAATTCCATGACCAAAATTAGATAAGTTTGTTTTGCTTAATAGATGTCTATCAGAAAGGGTTGAATATGTGTTTGATTAGCTTTATGTTGGTCAAAGAGATGAAGAATAAAAATGAGAAAGAGAAGGAAGGGGGAGGAAGTGGGAGGAGGAAGAAATATCTGTACACATTCATGAGCTGGCATGGAAAGTCACGCTTTCTAGAAGAAGAATCCAAGATGTAGATGATTGTGCATGTGACAGTGGTGTGACAGTTAAGACAAATGTGTCGTGAGCTAACGAAAGATGACAATGCAGTCCAAAGCTACTAAGCAAAAAAAAATGTGGCTTCAGCTCAGTGTAGTCTCAGCCTGATTCCACAGGAAGAGTGGAGATGTGAATGGTATCATAAATCCATCCCAAAGTGGAGTCCATCTTGGCTTTAATGCTTTATATCAATCAGTCCTGGGTCATGATGATCACAGTGAGGATAGGGATCAGGGCCTTACAATCTCTTAGAAACTTGCTAACAAGCTACTCTAATGGCCCTGGGTAATTCTCTAGCACAGGATGCTACTGTGCATGGGTTATTTCCTGCTGCTGGGTGATGCAACTGCCAGTAGATAAATGGCGTCTAGGTAGAGTACGAAGGGCAACCGCTCTAACAGCACACTAGTAGGTGTAATCCATAAGGATTAACACACAGCCCTCTTACGGAAACCAATGTTCTCTCTGTTTTAGGTGTCTAAATGTGAAATCACCCTACATCATCTGCTCTGGAGGGAGACCATTGTGAGACCTTATAAGATACAGTCATCAAGCCATTTGTCAAAAGCAACAGGGACTCCCATGGAGATCTTTGGATGATACAAAATGTGACAAACTGACTTGAAAATAACGGAGGTTGTGGTCATGATGATGTAATTGACACCTGGCTCTTAGCTTTGGTCATCTTTGGGTGTCATGGAAGCTCAGTGAATGAACTACAGTAACAGAAGCCAAGTTCCCTACCCTTCCTGGGGTTTGGTATTGGGTGGTTGTTGTCACCACAGGAAGACTTGTTCCATGCTTCTGATCATCTCAGATGTGAATTTTCATTTTAATTGTTTTGGCCACACATCAAGCCAAAGTAATGGCACTCCTGGGTTCTTCGGTACTCAACGTTATGGGCACCTGTCCTGATGGACCTCATCACAAACCGTCTGTTCTCATGGGATTTCAGGGGATTTGGTATCAACTTTTAGATGAAAGCAATGAATGGCTCAGTTCCTCCAGTGAACCAAAATTGCATTAAACCTAAATCACTAGGAGCGGAGTGTCCAAGGCAAGCATGAATCATACCCAGCTTGTGACCATTTGCAAACTCCATCTGTATAGTTTGGAAAAAGCAGGTGAATTCCTGAGGACTGAAAGTCACCTGGAGCGGGTAAACAGCTGTTCCTATATGGATTATAGAGCCTGTAATGGCTCATCTGTCCCAGATGCTTTTGGGCATCATCTCAGCCTTTCATTGGAAGACTCACACTTGGTATCCATCACTTGAACCGAAGTCCTAGAATTCACCAAATGAGTAAAAGCCTACAATTGTTCCCAAAGCGGAAACTGAAAACTAGATATGGGAACAACAGCATGGGGAATGTAACCATTTTTGACTGGTTAATAGCGGATTTGCACATAAGTGAAAAAGAAACGATCTTAGAAATACTTATTTGGGAATCGGTATACCTCTTTGGAATTGTTTAGGCTACATGATCCAGTCTTGGGCAAGTCTCTTACTTTCCTTGTGCTTTGGTTCTATTTTCCACAAGACCTATGTAGTTCTAAAATTGAACTATAATAGAAGAAAAAAAAACCCCTCCTATATCTGCATGGCAAGTAAGATTATCCTCAATGCTTCTATTCTCCGCCCCATCTCTACCCCTCCCCAACACCCCTGGATATTACCCTTAGTATATATTGTAATGTTCAGTTTGTAAAGTAATAATTTATTTTAAAAGGAAATACAAAATGAAATTACAAAGTAGTAACAGCTTCTGCCTTTCCTTTCTGGATTCAGTCAAGAGGCAGGGGCTTACTTCTTTTTCTCGTAGGTAGAACGATTTGATTGTGAGGGCAATTAAAAGAAAAAATCAGGCTTCAATATCATTCCAATAGTAGTTAGTCATAAGACCCATGCATATATTGACATAGCTTTTCATCCGCTCTTAAGAATACAACCTTCTGCTTTCCTTTGAAGAGAAGGAATTTCCTTGTCTTTGTGTTTCCTCCAGAAGGAGTGTAATGGCGCTGCTTTGCATGTCAGCACTTTCTGTATGGCAAGGTTACATCATGCTAAGGGGTGGGGAGTGTTGGTTCCACCCAGTGACTCCGGTAGCCACACCTAGAAAGCTACCTCTTCCTGAGCATTTCAAAAAGAGGTCCAAAAGCTGAAGAGCGTCCAGGAAGAAACACTGGAGGCCTACTTCCAATCGACCAAGAACTACCTGAGGAAAGGCAACAGACACCATAAATGATCACGCACATTTACTGTCTGTAAGTGCTTACATGTATCGGACACAATAACCCGAAATTAGAACATCAGAGAGTTGACGTCCCTATAGTCAAATCGAAATGTTAACCAAAACAAAAACAACCCCCCCCCCAAAAAATCCCAGTAACAATCCCAGTTCAATCTTCTTCACTCACATAGCATTATTTATTAACCATTTAAAACACACTCAGCAAAACAACACAGACACCTAGACCAGGATTTATGAAAGTTGCCTGTTTGTGGGCTATTGTATAAAATGATCTCCTGATGTAACAACGGGAGTTGCTTTGTCAGAAAAGAATCTCTGACACACCTATGGAGCTGAAGGAACATCTGGCAACATCTGTGCACATCTGAAAAACTGAAATAGATATACAATAAAACTCTGAGAAGAACAATTCATTAAAACCTTGGCCTCAGAACTATGCTTTTAACCATGCAGGTGGATCATCGGTGATATATTTATGGCGTTTGCAACAAAACTGGACAGTCCAAGATATTCGCCTTCCTTCATTCCCCCTTCGCCTCCTCCTGTGTGCCTCTCAGTTCTGTGAGAGTACATCCTTAGGTCAGCCATATTCACGAATACTTCACGATGTAGTTCTTCAGACTATGATGGGGTGGGGCAAATCCTGTAATATTAGCCATACCAAGCTAGTAACTTTACAAACAAAGCAAGACAAAACAAAAGCTGATTTACAACAGCTTGTCACTGTATCCCAAGTTAGCTTTTTCTCTAGTCACGCTTTCGTGGGATGAAATTATAAACTAACCCATCTTTTAGAATTTCCTGCTGCCATAAAGATCTAGCCCTTAAATTTTGACATGCCCCCTTTTGGTGACGTCAATAAGATTTTCCTTCATTATGTTTAATTTAGAAACAATCTTATGAACATAAGACAAATATCAGCAGTTTAAATTGTTGATGTTGAACACAAGGACAGTTCTCGTGTGCAGAAGACTCGTGAGCAAACCAACTGACTTCTCTATGTTACAAAATGTTACATGCTATCTCCGTGTGATATAAATATTGATAGCTTGCCACCCACACATATGGGAAGGGTTACCAGAATCCCTATTGCAAAATACCACTCTTTCTGACTTACATCATTGACTGATGACATCAGATCTGGATACCGGCCAGATGCAGTGGAAGTGTTGAAATTGAATTGGTCAGTCTGGCACTGCTGATCTGGGTGAGTCCACATTTCTGTCCAAACCTTTGACACAGATCTATCCAGTAGCATACTCTTCAAGTCCTGGATGATAGTTGTGTTAATTATTCAAATAGATTGGTGACTACGGGAGCCTCTGAGCTACTAGTGACCTACGAGTTTCTGTCTTGAGAAGATCCATGTTTTTAAAACTGTGGGTGCTGTTGTTTTATTTGACTTTAAACGGGAAAGACTGGGGGCCATACCTGCTGCTTCCGAAGAAACAGCTCATCAGGGATAGGAATGTGATTACAGGATAAGGAGGTGGATGGCCCTGCTCTGTCAAGTCTTATCTAAACACCTCACGGCCCTTCTTTCTCATTTTTATGCCTCAGATACAGGAGCACAGATGTGTGCAGATTGAAATGCAGTTAAGATCAAGAGCAAGCAGCCACAGCTAAGCTTGTGACTGGTCCTCAGGGAATTGCTAATGAGAAGCTAGGATTGGTGGTGGGTCTACAATCCCAGCATTTAGAAGGCAGAGGGACAATCTCTAATCTTCAAGGCCCTTTGGGTTACAACTTATCTAGACTGTTTTAAAGATAAAGCAAAACCAAACAACGACAACAAAATTCTAAAAATTAAAAACGACAAATTATGCTGTAGCTCTTTTTGAAAGAATGACACCTCTAGTCTTTTAAATTTGTACAAAGGTATTGAACCAATATAAAATTCTTTAACAAATCAAGGGGTCATACTAGTGCGCTAGCACGGTCATTTATCAGCCTTTCCAAGGCTTTCAAAGCACTGTTTTAATTAACCTGACAGACACACGTTTAATTGTGCAGACTTGTTCAAGGACACACAACGTTCAGCTCTTTCTCTATGCCATAGCCTAGACAATGTTTCCTGACAGAGTATGGAAAATTCTGATTGCAGGCTAACTGCTTGGTGAGCCTAGAGAGGTAGCCAAGTGTTCGACAAATAAAAAAAACAGTTATTTTCATATATATATATATATATATATATATATATATATATATGAAGGTTTTTTCATATATATATATATGCCTTTGTCATGGATCAACCACAGAAATTCCCTACGGTCATCTTCAGATTAAGATATGCATACCAGTCTCAGGGTGGGGTCAGGACAAGAGTGACGAGTCTGCTGACAGCAGAGTTCACAGACTGTGGAGACTGGAAAGAAAGCCAGGTTTATCCTCAGGACTGAAGAGATAAAGAGATCACTTGAGAATATTCCTGGTTGATCTGTGGACAAGAGTCATCTGGCACCTTCAGTGGGTGCACTTGACCGTGGTTGGTGGTCAGAATCAAGAAGTAAAACATCTAAGTAGAATTCGGTAGAAACTGTCTTCCTCTTCATTACCTTCAGTCCTACCCTCATCCAACTTGCCTCTTAGAGAAAAATACTAAGTTTTGATGGACTAGATGAAGGCAACAATTTGAGATATGAAAAATAACCGTGTGATGGCTGTCACTCCAGCCACAAGGCTTCTCATGCAAGCCCTGAGGCTGTTTAAGTTCATGGGGTCCTTTGGATATGAAGTTCTATTAAATAGTTATAAGAAACATGGTTTGATTATCAAGAAAACAAAACTTTGATGGTTATCAGGAATATCCCACCCACAGACATTATCTCCTTTGACTTCCTTTTTTTTTTTTTAAATCAAGCCCACATTTAGAAGCCAAGATATTTTCCTGCGAAGAGAAGGCAAGAAACTGTCTTGCAGCGCTGTGGTTAGGAATGCTTGGTCCTCAACACCAAGCGGCTTCTGGTGCTTAAGCAAGGTTCCTAGGAGCCTTTAAACCTGCCACCTTGTTTGGATTAGTGTTAAGGTCTTTCCTCATCTAAATTTAATTATCAAGAGGACTGTAGAGGGCCCTGTTGTGCTGCAAACCTCACAGGGCAGAGGAGAGCTCAGATCAAAGACTTGCCCTGGAATGTACTTGGCAGGAGAAGCCAGGCTCACCTGGGAGCTGGCAAGGTGACATGTGATGACTCAGACACTGCCCTGCCCACATGCCCAGCTGCTTTCTGCTATGGTGCATGTTGGGTGTATCTTCTCAGCGAGTTAGTCTGCTAAAGTCACCTCCCAGTTCAAAGCTTGACACTAGCTTCTCCCACCTGCCTGCCCAGCAACTGATAGAAAACTCTTTATTAACTCCTCTTTTTGACTGTTACCCTTAATAATATTAGCCTAATGTTTTTCGTTAATTAACTAATTTACTTACTTTATACTCAGTCCCCCTCCTCTCTGCCCAGTCCTACACTTATAAATCCCCCCTTCGGATACCCTCTTCCCTTCCCTGAAGAGAAGGGGAAGACCCCCTTGGTTATCTCCTAACCCTGGGACACCAGTTCTCAGCAGGACTAAGCACATCCTTTCCCACTGGGGCAAGACCAGGCAGTCCAGCTAGGGAAAGGGGATCCAATGGCAGAGACAGCCCGGTTCTAATTGTCAGGGGACTCACATGAAGACCAAGCAGCGTATTTGCTACAAATGTGTAGGGGGCTTAGGTCCAGTCCTACATGATCTGTGGTTGGTGGTAGTCTCTGTGAACCCCATGGGCCCAAGTCAGTTAACTCTGTAGGTCTTCTTGTGGTGTCCTTGACCCCTCAGGCTCCGTCAATCTTGTCCCCCAGTCTTGGACAATATTCCCTGAGCTCCATCTGATGCTTGGCTATGGGTTTTTACATATGTTTCCATCTGCTGCTGGATCACACCTCTCAGATGACAGTTATGCTAGGCTCGTATCTGCAAGCACAGCAGAGTACCATTAATAGTGTCCGGGGTTGGCTCTCTCCCGTAGCTTGTCCAGTCACTGGTCGGCTGTCCCATCAATCTCTGGTCCATCTTTATCCCTGTACATCTTGTAAGACAAACTTTGGGTGAAGGTTTTGTGGTGGGTTGATGTCCCCCTCCCTCTATTGAAAGTCCTGACTGGCTACAGGAGGGAGCCACTTCAGTCTTCATATCCCCAGCTGCTAGGAGTCTCAGCTAGTTTAGTCCCATGGACTTCCTGGAGCCTCTCCCATCACAGGTCTCCAGCTAGTCCCAGAGATGCCCATCCCCACTGATATTCTCTCTTCCAGCCCTATCTTCCCATACCTGATCTCCATCCCCGTTCCCCTCCTCACCTCCTCTCCCACCCAGCTCCCTTGCTTCCTCCACTTCTGATGTCTATTTATTTTCGCTTCTGAGTGAGATTCACACACCCTCCCTTGGGCCCTCCTTACTACTTAGCTTCTTTGGGTCTGTGGATTGTAGCATGGTTATCCTGTACTTTATGGCTAATGGCTGCTTAGAAATGAATGCATACCAGGCATGTCTTTCTGAGTGACACCGACGTCCAATTGTACACCATACCAAGCGAGGACTCGTCACTCAGCAGTGTGAGGGTCCTCATCTTCCCTTCCCCTGATCCCAAGGCACATCACAAATCCTGCTAGTGTATTAGCATCTTTGGCCGTCCCTCCATGTATCACAGACAGAGATGAAGATGGTGAACTTGTGTTATGTCCTTAACTAAGTCTCAATGATGATAGTAATGCCAATGTATCCTTTGGTAGGATAAGGCAGAGTGATAAATAATTTACATACAGCATCTTGTCCTGGAGACAGCAAGGAGGAAAGTACTGTTGGGCACTAGGGCAAACTGATTAACAGAAAAAGTCCCTTCAGTGTAATAGACTAACGTTTAGCTCTGTCCCCTATATGTGCTTTATTTTGATCCTGGGGGCTATCTTTTGTTGTGATTATTATTTGTTTTGTTTTACTTCTTCAAACTTAAACTTTGCCACTTGGAAGAGGATAACATCTGTTTATAGAAGAAATACTCAGTGATTCCTGGGTACTTTGTTATGACTGTCTTGTCAGATCAAGAACTAACCAAAGGTAAGTAACATTTAAGGACTTCTTTTACTAAGTTATGGAAGGGAGTGTTCTAAGTTTGTCTGCTTGCAAGGCAGGTGAGTGCTGGCTTTTCTGAAGACACTGTTTTAGCTAACCTTGATCAAGGCTGTTTGAAGCAGGATCTATAATATTAGTCAGAAATCCAACTGTTTTCTAGCTTTGTGACTGAGAGTAAGAATTGCACCCCTTTAAATGTTAGCTGTTTCATTCATAAAGTGGGTAGACTATACTTAAAGAGTCATTTTAGAATGAAATTAAATTAGAGCTGATGTATGTAGACAAGCAGTGCCATCCTAATAAGTAATTAAACTCTCACTATAATAAGTTTATGATGAGGTGACATATGTTTCTGTGATGGTTTGTACATGCGAGGCCAAGGGAGTGGCACTATTAGAAGGTGTGGCCCTGTTGGAGTAGGTGTGTCACTGTGGGTGTGGACTTTAAGACCCTCATCCTAGCTGCTTGGAAGTGAACATCCTGTTAGCAGCCTTCAGATGAAGATGTAGAACTCTCAGCTCCTCCCACACCATGCCTGCCTGGATGCTGCCATGTTCCCACCTTGATGATAATGGTCTGAACCTCTGAACCTGTAAGCCAGCCCCAATTAAATGTAGTCCTTATAAGAGTTGTCTTGGTCATGGTGTCTGTTCAGAGCAGTAAAACCCTAACTAAGACAGTTTCTGAAAATAATCACACCACCAAGTGGAGCAAAACATCCACAGGATTTACTGAAAAATTGGGGTTTCAGAATAATATCTGAAAATGTTACTGACGGCATAAGAAACAGACAAGCAAAGGACAGTACTAAAGATGGTCAAACAGTATTCTATATTTGATATAGCCAAGATATATATAGATGATACCATAAATAAGAGACTTATCTTAAAATGACCTACGGTTTATTTGTGGAAGCAGGGGTTGGCAGAGTTGTAGACTGTGAGTTAATTTCACATGATTGAGGCAGAGTTATTGAGTTGGATGGGATTTTATAATGTCAGATAAGAATGTGTATAGCTTACAACACACGTATGTTTACCTGTGCTCATGTGTGTATATATTGTGTTTTCACATCAGCTCTGCTCAATAGTTCCATGCACCTATATAGTGTTTATCTCAGATGAAATCCTACATAATCAAATACCAAACGCAAATAATTCACAAATTGTTTCACTATGCCAAAATACACTTGTTTCAAAATAGGCATCCGAACAAAAGCATGATTTAAAATCATCACAGCCTTTGTCTCTCAAGCTCAATGATTTCGTTGTAATTATTTTAAGCATCTGAAGTATTTTCCTGTAAGATCTTAGGAATGTGGAGAGATTGTCATTAACTTTCTTATCTACCCAAATTTTGGAAAGAGTCTCGAGGACACATATTACTGTGGATTCAAATTCCTGTTTTCACCGCGCTTGTTCATTCCCATCAAGCTATAAATGACTAGAAGACCTTGCACACAGAATTGTCTTAAACTAACAAACGTAATGTACTTTTCACCCTTCCATTGCAGACTCCTAGAGCTAAGGTAGAGGTGTGGTTGTCCCTGCTCTCGTCACAACTCCTCCAACCCTTTCCTTCTGCTTTGAGCAAACTGTTAATGTTCAGTCAAGTGTTCAAGTGGTGAAGAAATAAGTTTTACTTCCTGCAACACATTTGGCAATAAATTAACCCAGGCTGGTCTGGAAGTGTGGTTTAGTAATGAAGCTTGTATTTGGCATACACAAGACCCTGGGTTTGATTCTCAGTTCAAATGCGAGGAACTTAGCCCAACTTGTGCTTGTTTTAGTGGCAAGAAGTTGGTTAGGAGTTCACAACACACTCAGTAGAAAGAAGGTACCATCAGACTAAAGGAAGCCTGTAGGAGACAAGAGAGGTGGCGCCCCCAGTTGTCCCACCTTGAGTCTGAAATTATGCAAATACAAACACCAGAACCAGGAACTGCATGCCGGACAGATGGACCCTCCTGCAGTCCCATTTTCCTGAGGGGTTGGTAGCCTCCTGTAGGTAAGCAAACGAAGCATGCTACCAATCAATGCTTCTTAGAGCTCAGCAGCATCATCCTCCAGTGCTTCGTCTTTGCGGAGCTAAGAGAATACATGGAACTTGGCTAAGACAATGTTTGTTTGTTTGTTTGTTTGTTTGTTATTTGCATCTCAGTGACCACCCCTTCTGAAGATCGCCTAGATTTTCCATTTACCTCTGTTGCGTGTTTAGGTTTAGTTGTGATTTTTTGCGACCCTAAGTTTAGGTGGCAAACAGAACATCCCACCACGTTCAATACCAGGTATTGCCATTGAAAGAGAGTCAGGGGTTTCAACTAACTAGATAAGTGAAATTCAGCCCTGGAATTTTTAGTGGCATTCCTTGTCAGAGGCCACTTTATCTCTGTCTCAGACTGCGTTCCCAAACTAGCAGAATGAAATCTTAGGTTTGTGAAACAGCGGCTACGTGACTGCAGTAGACTGCCTGAGACCGAGCCAGCGGCAGAGAGAACAAGATACTCCGTAGTACAGCCTAAGAGAGCAAAGGTTTACTTTGACCCGTGGTTCCACAGAAGCTTCGGCCTATCTTGGAGGAGAGGGCATGGCTACAGGAGCGACTGTGCCTATAGCAGCGTTAGTGGTGGCCAGATCACGTGGTTATGACTCGTCTTAGGGTAGCCGGAAGAACGCAAGAAGCCATCCAATCCAAAGGGCCATCCCACTTTTGCCACCCAGAGCCCACCTATTAAGTAACATCTTCAGAAGCACCAAATGGGCACCATAAGCTGGGGACAGAGTGGGAAATGCCTACCGGGGGGATTTCCAATTCAAACCCTGGCAAAGTCAAACCAGACACGGAAGCTCTAACTGTGACCTTGGACTGCAGACCCATCAGCTGTGACTGTAATAATTATCTCTTCCCAGACCATACAATTCACTCAAAGGCTTATATGGAAAGTATATAAATTTTTTGCTCCTTTGAGGTTTCGTAAGGCTCGCCTTGTCACATAGACCCAGCTTTGTCGTTTGGAGTTTAGATGTTTCTCAACTCTCAAACATAAAGCTAAATATTTTTCTGCATAAATAGTACTAGTAAAATAGTAAGATTACAATAAGGAATTTCAAAAACAAGTCTGAAGATTGAAATCGAACATACTGCCTACCTTAACAACAAAAGACTTCAAAGTTGGTTTATTTAACAAATATATATTTTTAAGATTGAATGTTCAAATCACCTATATAAATGTTTTATTACTAATAACTTACATATAGTTTGGAAGACTTTTTATTGACTACTTTTATCAATGACATAGCACTCATATTACTTGAATTTCAGTCTTGTATGTTTCTTGTCTAATCCATGAATAAGTTATGAGCAATTTCTATAGTTACTTTAAAATAAAAATCCTTTATTGATTCTGAAACTGTCAATTCATGCATATATAGCTAACTTCATGTAAATATTTTCCTAGAAAAAAAGCTATTTCTTGGTATTCTTCTAATCAAGATTTGTAGATCCTATTTAATAATCTTAATCTTCAGATTAACACAGTTTGAATTTTACTTGCCTTTGCAATTGTATCTGGAAAGAGCGTGTTCGCCATTAAGATAAGTTCTGTTCGTGTAGATGAGTTTGAACCCTGGGGTCATCCAGGCTAAGACAAGTTTCTGTGATGTGCTGGCAGCCATGTTCCTATACGTAGCTGCTACTGTATGGATGATTTCTGAAATCTATCAGGTGGAGGAGTTATGTGCAGGGAAGGTTCATTAAAATTCAGATTCCCAGGTTTCAATATGGACTGAGAAAATCAGAATGCTGTTAGGTATGACTGGGAACCCACATTTTCAGTAATAACACCCCGCCACACACACAGTTATTATTAGAACACACTGTTGGAGATATTTGATGCCATACATTTAATAAAAAACAAAAGATGTTATTCTCATTACAAGGACAATATTGTGCTACCTCTGTCATTTTTGTAAATTTATGGTTTTAAAATATAAAAGAAAATCTGAAATATTCAGCACCCTAGGTTTCCTAAGAAATTGCTTCTAAAACATCTTATTCAAAATCCATGGACAGAAGAACATTGATTGACAATCCAACCACAATCAAATTTTGGCTTCAGGCTTCTTCAATAACAAACTTCAGTAAGTTTGTTCTAGCTTATTGAATAGCAATATTCCAGCTTCCCAAGCTGGAAGCACAAAACTTATTGAAGCTAAATTATATGTCATAGTTTTCCCTGTGTGTCCTCCATGTGAAGTTCCTCTCATGGTAGCCACCACAAAACAAAACCCAATGTAACAAGAGTCCTTTCCATAATACATGCAATAAACAATGTATCTTTTACTATAAGACAAAAAAGAAAAGTTCGGAAGTTAAGGCTGATGTCAAATCCTGGTATGAGGACATGCATAAAGGTCTATACTTTCCTTTTAGCCCGTTCACTTTAGTAAATTGTTTTTACTTACTGTGGTATAATTTAAGCAACATCTTTTCAGAGGCATAAACAGCTACTCAGATAACAGATTGGAAACTCTGACGCACAAAACGGAAGCGCTTACACTTGGACAGTCCTGCTTCAGTGAGAACAACCATTTGTCGTGAGCGCAGTTCTATCATAATGAAACTAAACATCATGGGTTCACCATGTTTCCCTCATATCCCAGAAGCACGGGCTCTGCACTTACACAAAACATTCTCAATGCAATGCACTGACTACAGGTTTGACTGTTACCCTCCTGTGTTTGGATTTTACCTAAAAGATCTGTTCTTGCTATACCCCCGTTCCACAAGTGTGTGATTTTGTTTTGGATTTCATGGTAGCGTACAGCTAAAAATTTGCTTTGATTGTTAGTGAAGACTTTTGAACAGTGTTGAAACCATTAAGACTGTGAAGACCCATGGGAACGGGTGAAATGCATCTTGCACTGTGAGACAGGCACAGATCTTTTGTGAAGCCAGGAGTGGATTTTCACAATTATGTTTAGGTGTCAACTAGTCTGGTAGAGTTGTGATGGTTAATTTTGATGGTCAGTGTGACTAGGATTGAGAACACTTAAGAGGATTAGTAAGATATCCTTTAAGTAGAGCCATGACTGAATTTCTAGAGGATATTAGGTCACGGACTCTCTGACCTAATCAATGGGTAGATCCCTTGGTGGATTAGTAACACAGTGACATACTCTGATGAATGGGAGGAGTCTATTAGAGGAAGCAGATCATGGTGTGTGCACCCCAGTGCCACTCCACACTCCTCTTCCTCATTTTTCTCTCCACCACCAGGAACTCTTACTGCAATGTTCCCTTCTTTGCTACAGAACCCTTTGAAGCCCTCTGAAATAAATCTTTCCTCCCACAGACGGTTTCTGTCAGGTATTCTGACACTGCAGTGCAAAAGTAATTTATGCATGAGTATCTTATCTATATGATCCATAGTATAATCAATGCTTCACCTTTTCAAGGAATGATTTGGTGGTAACTGACTTCTATTTCATTACAAACTTTCCCGTTAAGACCAATAACGCATGGCTGTCCTTCTTAGCAAATAGAAATGAGAGGATGTAGGTTTTATATTTTTCATTTCTTAAAGACTGCAAGTTTAGCATGGAAAATCATATTGGAAGAACTGCAGCAAGAATGAAGACTATGTTTCAGTAGGTGACAAAAGGACACAGGGTGAGAAATATCCCATCTAAGTGGGAAGGAGAATAAAAAACCCAGACATTTTTGGTAAGTAAAAATCAATAGAATAATCAATACTACTACTACTACTACTACTACTACTACTACTACTACTACTACTACTACTACTGTTACTGTTACTGCTACTGCTACTGCTACTACTGCTACTGCTACTACTACTATTTTTTTTTTTTTTGGTTCTTTTTTTTCAGAGCTGGGACCGAACCTAGGGCCTTGTGCTTCCTAGGCAAGCGCTCTACCACTGAGCTAAATCCCCAACCCATACTACTATTACTTTTACTACTACTGCTGCTGCTGCTGCTACTACTACTACTACTGCTATTCCTGCTGCTGCTACTACTACTGCTACTATTACTGCTACTACTACTTCTGCTGCTGCTGCTACTACTACTACTACTACTACTACTTACTACTACTACTACTACTACTGCTACTGCTACTGCTACTGCTACTACTGCTACTACAACTAAATAAGCAAAATCTGTGGCAACACACTAAAGTTAGCACCACGTTAAGCTGATGTCACTGAAAACTGAGGCAAAATTCAGGAAAAAGTTTCAAGTGTGAAAGGTCTTGTTCAAAAAAAGGGCTGGAAAAGTCTGCTTGGCAGAGATCATAAATTATAGAACTTAAGGGTGAGGTTAAGCATGCTCTTCTTAAATGTCTGGGCCTTAAGGAAAAGTGGTCTATCTCACTCCTAAAAGAAGAGAGTAAGGAAAACACTAGAGAACACCCTTTGGGCCAAATGACAAGAAAACGAATAAAGGAGTGAAAGAAACATGATGTTATAGGAAATAAAAAAAAAACGAGGCAGTAGAGGTGAGTTGGAATACAACTCGGTGTTTTTATGCATTTATTGAGCATTTGAATTCTATCTTACGAGCTCCCTATGCATTTTCAGAGAGACTGTTTCGCTTTCAAGTGGCATTTCAGCAGCGTCCCATTCACATGTAGGAAATTTAAATGCTTAGGTATTTTTCCCTCATTGTTTGTGTTGCAAATGCATATTCCACAATGTTTTTCATATGTAATAACAAATTCGTGCTATTGTTATGGTGTGTGTATGGTGTGTGTGTTGGGGGGACACATGTCCACATGTCATGGTGTATATGTGGAGGTCTGGGAACAACTTTGTGGAGTGGGTTCTTCCCCCCTCCCCCCACCTTAATATAGGTTGCAAGAATCGAACTCGGGTCTCCAGGCTTGTGCAGCAGAAGTCTCTCTGTCTACCAGTGAACCATCATGAACACCTATGTTTCCCAAATCTGTGTATATTTCTCTTTGAACAAAAATATAAGCCTGATGTTTTTATAGCTAAATATTGTTATTATAAATAAAGTGGTTTTTTTTTTAGATTTTTTTATCCACAACAGTAGCATATATTTTAGTTTTTAAATGTTTCTTTTGTAGATAGTGTATTAGTTGGGTTTTTATGGCTCAGAAAAAAACCACCATGATCATTGTGACTATTATAAGGAAAACATTTCATTTGGGACTAGCTTACAGTTTTAATGGTTTAGTACATTGTTGTGGTGAGAAGCATGGTAGCATACAGACCAACATGGTGGTAGAGAAGAAGCTGAGAGTTCCACACCTTGATCTGAAGACAACAGAAGTAATTGTGTGCCGAACTGGGCATAACTTGAGCTTATGAGACCTCAAAGTCCCTCCCTCCAGTGACACACTTCCTCCAACATGGCCATACCTCCTAATAATGCCATTCTCTATAGGATGAGCACTGACACATGAGTCTATGGAGGCCAAACCTATTCAAATCACCACAGATAGCAAACTAAAAATCTTAGTTATTCTTTAAAAAGAAACACGTTTTTTCATCAGTACCAATTTATAATGTATGATGCAAAACTTTATTTTATAGCCATATTTCCAAGTTTTTTTCTACTTTTCCACTCAACATTCATCTTTTCATTCCAATAAACACATACATTTAATATCTGTAGCTCTATAGTATACTTAAAGTACAGGTAAAGTTAGAAGTTCGATATTGAGCTTAACTGTCATGATTGAGGTAGCTATTTGTCTTAGGGTTTATTTCTGTGAAGAGACTCCATGGCCATGGCAACTTTTATAAAGGGAAACATTTAGTCACGTCTGGCCTACAGTTTCAGGGGTTTAGTCCGTTATAATCATGGTGGCAACCATGGCAGCATGCAGGCAGGCAGGATCTTGGAAAAGGAGCAGAGAGTTCTACTTCATTATCTACAGGCAACAGGAAAGAGACTGTCACACTTGAGCATATAAAACCTCAGAGCCTGCCCACCCACTTCCTCCAACAAGCCACATTTCGCAATAGTGCCACTGCCTGTGGGCCAAGCATTTAAGCACATGAACTGTACTAACGGGTCACAGAGTTAGGGAACATTCATTCCTGTTCAAAACATACACTGTTTTTTACCCAATTCTCCAAATGAAGCTTCTGAAAATAAATTGTGTACTTTTAATAGGTTGGTCATTATATAAAAGTTTGTGGTGTTTATTTGGTTCATTTTGTGTTGCTTTTGTGGGGTTTTGTCGTTGCTGTTGTTTGATACAGGGTTTCTCTATGTATCCCTGGCTTCCTGGAACTCTCTCTGTAGACCAGGCTGATCTACTCACAGAGACTCCTGAGTGCCTCTGCCTCCTGAGTGCTGGGATTAAAGGCATGTGCTGCCATCCCTGGGATTATTTGATGCATTTTGTGAAGTAGGATTTACCAGTCCTTTGTTTTCTGGTGACATGTTCCTGGAGCACAGTGTCAATTTGCCCCGGTAGTGGGACAGGACATCACTCCATGAAGACTCACCCAACAGAGTCACTTGGCCATATCACCATCTTTCCACGGCAGAAGGAGCAGTGTTAGTGTCGGATTGTGTTGAATCGACACACAGAGTCTCCTCTCAGGACTCCACATAGCAGGGCCATCCCTCCTGGCATCTCATGTCCCAACGCAGACCCTGCTTCTGAACCCTTTCATTGTGACTTTGTGGTCAGTGGCTCTGTGTTCCTTGTTCCTTGCAGTCACACCTTTCTGGAGTCTCTCTGTGTGTCCAAAAGCATCTTCTTATGATACAGATTCAATTCAGGGCCACCCTTAGAGGTCACATTTTAAATGAATTTCTTTAAGGCAGGGGTTCTCAACCTTCCTAATCCTGCTACCCTTTGATACAGTTCATGTGGTGGTGACCCCCAACCATAAAATTATGTTTTTGTTCCTAATTCATAACTAAATTGTTTACTATTATGAAACAATGCAAATATCTGTGTTTTCAGAAAATAGACAACTCCAATGGGTCACAACCCACAGGTTGAGAGTCACCACTTTATCTTCTAATAGAGACACATTCAGAAGTGATGGGTCTACTTCAACATTGGGGCAAACAGCAGAGCCCGCAGCCCAATCACTGTTCATTGAGCTTCAGATAATATTGTTTTTATTTGGGGACTGTGAATTATCCTCCCTTAAACCACAGATTCGACATAATAATCTAAACTGGTGGGGATGCAAAAGAAAGTAAAAGTAATATAAAAACTGGTTGAGTAGTTAAAAATAACCCTACTGTCATCTCAGTATTCCCTGGACATGTCTGACTCTACAGGAAGTACTAAAATCTAAGCTTACTGTGTTTTCCCTGTATATGAGTACCTATGGTAAAATTTAAGTAATCAACCGAAAACTATAAGGATTCAAAATAGCAGCTGATAATACAGAATAATGGTATCTAATATCTAAGTATGTTGGCATGCCAAAGCCCTGGAGGTAGGAGGATTCAAAGTTCAAGCTCAACCTGGATGCTGGACTACACAATGGAACTGGTTCTCAAAACAGTCTTTTATAATGCCCTTGCCCCTTCTTCTCAGGATGCCATGAGATAACACAGTGTCTCTGTGATGTGGTGATTGAGAGGTATGAGGGAAATACTGTGGTTCAGTGTTCAATAACTACAAAAAGACGACTTAGACATCACACTGACAATCTGAATGGCTCAGTGGCTAGGAGGAGTAACATAAACTTCATGGACACATGGGAAAGGGGTGACTCACATCATGGGAAGTGTGGAATGGGATGGTGGGAGAGTCTACCCTGCCTCTCCCCATGGCATCCTTTTTAAAATATATGAATTCCTTCTGGTGTTTTCCATTTAGTAATTTGGTGCTGCAGTATTGCCCACTAGTAACTGGAATCACACCAAATGCGAGCACAGAAATGAAACGATTATTGTACAAATAATTTTTGGTAAAATTAACTATATTAAGCTGACCCCAATAAAATCAATTTGGCCAATACATTTTAGTGGGCAATTCTACTTTTGTATTCATCTCAAATGTGATGTATGTACCTGGACTTTTACAGACTACTACAGAATTATATTATCTGACCTTTTAGGTTGCCCGGACTGTGGTTATGTGTGCACTCCCTCTTACTTGGGACTTTAATCTTGTTTGATAACTTAGCTGTGCCCTTGAACAAAATAGTTCTTCAAGCATGCAGCTGTCCACAAATGTTGTAATGTTTACACTTTCTAAAACTTTTTCTGAAACAAACTCTGGCTTATGAAGTTTATCTTATAGCGTTTATAATACACAACTGACGTCAATTCAGGCAATCAAATGAAGAGAGCCGTCATGCTTATGAATAAACAG
The DNA here is from genome assembly GCF_011064425.1 of Rattus rattus. Lineage (NCBI taxonomy): Eukaryota > Metazoa > Chordata > Mammalia > Rodentia > Muridae > Rattus > Rattus rattus. The sequence goes on from NC_046164.1 coordinate 4,456,263, forward strand.
ACACTGAAGTCATTAAATCATCTTTCTTCTCTCTCATGTGTGGGTAAGTAGCACAATATAAATAATTAAAAACAAAATTTATTCTGATATTGCACCTAATGGTATTTCATAACATTAAACATCCCTTGAAGTGTTCTGTATTATCCACGAAAAGACAGAAGTGTTTACATTTTAAAAATATTTCATTCCATTAAATAACTCTTTTATAGAAGATGGAGAATCCTGCCCACTGCCAGTTTTAACGAATTAGTGTTTATAATTAAATGTACTACCAAAAGCCCAACAACTGCATACGTGAAAACATTGTTTAGACCGTCACAATATTGCGACACTCCTCACAAATGAGGACATTTCTATCTGGTGTGTTTTATTTATTTTGCCATAGTATGAGAGGCTCTCCCTCTCGGATGCTTAGTCACATGTTGTTTATCTCCAATCTTCGTCATGAACAAGGATCCTTTCTTAGTTGACAAGGGTATGTGGTTGTCATACATGAATTTGGAATCTTGGAGAGAACTGGAGAGCCCTTTCTCAGATGCCCTTTTGTACACCATGGATTCTCTTCAGTTTTATGAGGTTTTTTGGCCTCAGGGTCTCCTAATCTATGCAGACTAATCTATGATTCAAATATTTTAACTCCAAGGCAGTGGTATGACAGCTTAGTCTCACAAATGGAGAGATGTTCAGCGGCGAACAGCGCTGTACTGATTCCCAGCACCCACATGCTGCCTCGCAACATTTCTAATTCCAGTTCCAGTACATCCAATGACTTCAGGGTCTTTTGGGTAATAACCATAAATATGGTGGTACATAGGCATATATAAATGCAGACAAAACATATCTTCACATAAAAATAAATAAAACATTTTAAAATGAGTTAAAGTTCAATGATAAAACCATCAAGGAGAAGGTGTAACCTTTAAGTGTACAAAACTACACTTAAAGCATGGGTTATAGTTGTGAATCTCTCTGTCTCTGTCTCTCTGTCTCTCTCTATCTTTCTCTGTCTCTCTCTGTGTCTCTGTGTCTCTCTCTCTGTCTCTCTCTATCTTTCTCTGTCTCTCTCTGTGTCTCTGTGTGTCTCTCTCTCTCTGTCTCTCTCTCTCTCTCTCTCTCACACACACACACACATACACAGAGAGAGAGAGAGAGAGAAAGAGTGAGAGAGAGAGAAAGAGTGAGAGAGAGAGAATTTTTATTCATGTTCCCTTATAATTTTTCCTCAAAGAAATCCATAGGAAGTAGAATTTCTTCAACCCAAAATGGCTCAGAGAAATTCTAATTTGTGTCACTACTCTCTTGGAGCTGACTATAGAGAAATACCCAGACCCACTTTCTTCTAAGTCAGACCCTCTCTGTTTGAAGCAACTCTTTCCTATAACCTAGAGATAAGATACTACACAGAAAGGCCATGCAGAAAGCTGAAGTTGATAGGCCTGGCTAAGGTTTTATACCAAGCCTATTATTGGAATTGGGTAATGGAGGCCCCATTGAAAGACAAACAAAAAGGATTGGGAGTAGGGAACTTTTGGATAGATGAACACAGGGAGAGGCTCGGTTGTCAACCTGTGGAATTTCACATTATCTCTAGGTAGTGTCTGAACCAAGTTGGATTAGAGGTTCCCAGCTGGTGTCTGCTACAGAATTAGTTATTTGTTGGTTGAGGGGGAGAAACCCCCACAATCTTCAAGACCACACAAGTCATCAGTTTTAATTTTTGTGTGACAACAAAAATAATCACTTTAGAAGAGAATTCATTTCCCCATCATGGCAATGTGTCCATTTTTTCTATCTAAAAGTTCCAAGAATGAGAGGACATCTATCCCTTATGACAAATTCCTGTTCTTACCAACTGCTGGAGAACCTCCTCGAAGCCTCCTGATATGTCCCATCTCAGCTCACCACACCACCCAGAGCTGAAGATGTTCTTACTTCTCAGCGTACCCCATTCCCGTATCTGTTTCCTATTTTCTGATCTACAATGGTCTCCAGTAAGCACGCTGACTTGACTCTGTGCTCCGGCTGCAGAATGAAGCTGTCCCTTAATCATGTCCACTTTTGGAGTCCATTTGGTCTTCTCAGCAACGTAACTGCTAACACTGCTTTTCTTTCAAATGGGAATGTTTTGGCATTGGGCTAGGTCTCTGGGCATTTACTAAAGCTGCTTTGTATCTGCTTGACAGAAAATCCTGCAGAGATGAGAAGAAACAGGTGAGTATGCTCAAATACCACTAAATTTCTACAAAGTAATAAACGAAATCTAATGAGTCTTTGAAAACTTATATATGGTATAAAAAAAATCCAATGAGTCCTGAGCATATTTTACTAGAAATTTCTATGACCACAGCTCTAATTCATGTTCACTCTTGAACTCTTTTTAAATATGTACTTTGTTTTATTCTGTTATGAGTGTTTTCCTTACATATAGATCTTTGGACCACTGTGCATATCTGATGCCCATGGAGTTCAGAAAAGAGCAGATTCCCTAAAACTGGGGTTACAGATGATTGTAAGTTGTCATGTGGAAGCTGAGAATCAAGCCTGTATCTTCTATAAGAGCAGCAAGCACTCTTAGTTGCTGAGTCAGCTCTCCAGTCCCCACTCCTGAATCCTCAAGCCGTAATAGTAATATTTCATAGGCCCTTTGCTCCGGTAACACATGATAGAGCTGTAGGTACTTCTCAAGGTCCCGCCTCCCTCACAAGTCAGTTCTTCATAATTCTATAAGCAGGTAATATTTTTTATACTGTGTGTATGTGTGTGTGCTCCAAAAAGAAAATACATTCACGGAGGTCGAATAATGAGCATTTTATTGTTTTTAGTGACAAGTTTATTCAGTCTCATAAGGAATTTATTTCTTGTGTCAAGGTCTTACTATAAAACCTGGGCTAGGCAGAAACTTATTGTGTAGACCAGAGAGGCATTGATCTCAAATCAATCATTCTGTTTCATCTTCATAATTGCTGGCTTTATGGGTGGGATGTGTTGTTATTTTTAATGGAGTATTTTAAATATTGGAAAATACATGAATTTTGATCTCATTTGGAACATGCTGCTAAGAACAGGATTGGTTGACTCCAAAGAGGAGCATTACTAGCATCTTTCCTGGTTGAGGGACAGCAGTTTCAATCCCGATCTGTAAAGTGCGAAGAAGTTGTCACTCCCCACCTTAGAGCAAAAACCTTCAGAGAACTTCAGCCACCAGGCAAATAGCACCTCCCTTCAAAGCTAGAGAAATCGGTGAATTCAGAGAGTTGGGGAAATACACTCACCTGAGGCAGTAGCCGCTGAAACACACACTTCATCGATGTTGCTAATTCCCTGGAGGCTGTGCAGATTAGGATGAGAGTGCAAATTTCTTTGGGACTGAAGTCTTAAAGGCCCCATCTTTTAATAGTTTTTTATCTTTAGAAAACCCATGGTGTTCTTATGACGAGGAACTAAGGAAGAACAGTGGAAAGTCGCCTATCCCTTTGGAATGGACTCAGAGGTTTTCCCTAAGCAAAGTCCATAGAAAAGGTTTCGTCTGCCCTTTATGCTATGATTTGTTTCTGAAATGGATGGCCATCCATTCTCCTCAATCTAGGCCATTTGATCTATGCCTCTCTATGTCACTCTATCTGTGCCAGGTCATCGAGACCACTCCATCTGAAAGAGAAAAAGCAAGGTAAGAAACATTTACACTTCACCTTACCTAAGAAAATCAATTCACTGGAAGATACAGTCTTAGGATTGTAGAGCCCTTTCTTTTTTCACACCTTATCATCTCATCAGTGAGTTCTGGTTCAACAGTAGATGGTAGCTAGAATAACTATTTAAAGGAAAAAGGAAGAGGCACATGGGAGCTCCCTGAGGAAGAGACGCCATGTCACGACTGAGGCAACAAACCAAACAACAAAAATGGACCACAAGAATTTTAAGGCACCGACACCAACAGTTGCAGCAAACATGAGATACAGCCCAGCCCTTTATCTATATGAAATTCCCACTTACATGCCCTTACCTGTGCTTCTGTTTCCTGATAGACCCTCCATCAACAAAAATATACATGTGTAAAAAAGAAGCATGATGGAAAAACGCAACATGAAGGCATTCAGGAGTTCACTTACAGGTGAGAGAAGCCAGTCAGTACAGGCTGCAGATAAAGGAATGCAGAAAGGCTTGGTGTTTTCAGGAGCACAACTCAATTTGTAAAGTGATCTTTCCCTCAGACAGAGAAAACAGGGCCATGGCTGGAGAAACGTATACATATTCACACAGGGAAGACACCGTGAAGAGGCAGCCACATGCTTGAGCATGTTGAGTCCCAGCAGAATCACTTGTTTAAAAGAAGAGAAGGCTGGTGTAAACATTTCCAGACAAGAATTGAGCATAGTAATCAGTAAAATTTTCCTCAGGTCATTTTACGAACGAGCTAGAATAACTTTGTAACTTTGGCTAGTTTCTTATATGTTTCTTAAAGATCATAAGATGAATAAAAAGAAAACTTTGAGGCATGTTACAAATTTCTTAAAGAGGTACCACCTTTCCTCCTTGTCAGTGGAAGAGCCTTTTCCCTGAAAGTGTTCCTTATGTACTAGCTAACAAGGACTCAGGATAGACAAGACATTAATTGTGATGGGAACTTGGAAGTAAGGCAGATTAGAAGCCCATTATGTTACAGTGAAGAAAACAGGTAGACTCATAAGTTGTGTGCTCTAGTCCTTTACGAGACAGTAGCTCAAACAATCTACTAAAGCAGGTGAGATTTCTGTAGGGGAGCAGGCAGGACCAATCATGAGCTGGTGCTAATACAGGTTGTGTCTCCAGCCAATATTAGTGAAAGCCACTGGGGAATTATCTTCCACCCACGCCTGGGCATGGAAGGGATAGTTAGCTGCATTTATCATTCCTAGATCTAGGGAAAGAAATGGCTGTCTAAAATCAGAAGACATATTGAGAACATCAAGAAAGGCCAGAAAAAAGCCTTTGCATTCCGTATTTCAGTTAACATTCTAGATATGGAGAGCGAAGAAAAATGCAGAAAGCTGCAAGATAGAATCACAAAGGCCCACACAAAGGTAAACCCATCAGATTTATAGCTGATTTCTCGGCAGAGACCCTACGCACTAGGAAAGACTAGTGTATTCTGAGATGTGAACTGCTAACTCAGATTACTATATGCAACATAACTATCTATCAATAGTTGAAGGAAAAAGATAAACGTTCCAAGTTAACACAGACTAAAGGAATGCATAACTGAGAAGCAAAGAACCACAGAAAATACTTGAAAAATGCTTCTCTCTGTAGAGGAAGATGGACATATCCAGGGTGTTCCTGAGGTGTCTTGGGAGAGCCCAAAAGAATGGTGGGTGTACCCCTTCAGCACGGGTACAGTGACTTTCCTTAACCAAAGTCCACAGGAAAGATTTCATTGGAGCTTCATTCTGCTTGGGAGAAAGGTATTAATTTTGCTCTCTTTAGAGTTCTTGAATACATGATTTTTCTTAGTTCCTTGTCAAAAGAACAACACAAGTTTAATGAGTTTTCTAAATAGAAAATTCATTAAAGGAGGGAGCTCCCAAAGACTTTAGTTCCAAAGGACATCTCATCTCATTCTCACACCATGCTAGAATAGTATTTAAAAAAAATAAGAAACAGCAAAACACCAAACTCTACAAAATCAACACAATGATTGGAAAGAACACACACCTTTCAATCATAGCATTGAATGACATTATTCTCAATTCTCTCAATCAAAAGACGTAGATTAGTAGATTATATTTCAAAAATAGATTAATCTATTTCTTTCCTCTAAGAAATGCACCAAACAATGAAAGAGTGAAAGGTTGAAAATGGGCATTCTAAACAAATCGAATCAGAAAGCACATAGATATTGTAGTTTGAATATCTGACGAGATGTATCCCAGCCAAGATTAGTCAGAAGTAAAGAAGGTCATTACATTCTCATTAAAAGAACAATTAACCGACAATTCTAAATATAGATAGATGGAATATGGATTATCCAATTTCATAAAACCAGAAGTACTGGATGTAAAGACAGATTAACTCCCATATAATGATAGTGCATGTCTTAAGTATTCGGCTCTCACCAATAGATAGTCCATCTCACCAACAACGAAACAGAAACATTGGAACTAAGAGGCATTGTAGACCATATTTATCTAATAATATCTATAGACAATTCTCTTTTTCTCTATATACTGAAGATTGCCCTTCTCAGGACCTCTTAGACCTGTTTCTAAAAGAATTCATATGATAGAACACAAAGCAAGGTTCAACAAACACAGGGAAAATAAACAATATTATATATTTATTTGAGCATGACGATCTAAAACCAGAAATCAACCACAATGGAAACTGCAGAACACGCTCGTGCTCACGGAGTCTGAACATACACCATTGAATGTGCTGAGTCGTTTTGCTGTCAGCTCGACACCACCTCAGTTCGTATGAACGGAGAGAACCTCCATTGAGAAAATGCTTCCATTAGAGTGGCCTGTAGGTAAGTCTGTAGGACGTTTTCTTGATTAATAATTGATGTAGGGTTGGCAGCCCACTGTGGATGATGCAGTCTTGGATCGTATAAGCAAACAAACTGGCCAAGCCATAGAGAGCAAGTTTGGAAGCAGCATTCCTCCGCAGCCTCTGCCGCAGTGTCTGCATCCAGATTCTTATTTTGAGTTCAGTTCTGTCTTCATATACAGGACTATATGCTATAAGCGGAAATAAACCCTTTCTCCTTCAAGTTACTTTTTTGGCATGTTGTTTTATCACAGCGATAGAAAAACTAGGAAAAATGATGCATTTGATCATTAAAGAAATCAAGAAGGAAATGAAACAATTCCTTAAATCAAATAAAAATGAAATAAGAGCTGTCAAAACCTATGGGATACAATGAAAGAAGTGGTAAAAGGGAAACACATGCGCGCGCGCACACACACACACACACACACACACACAGTGTCTAAGATGAGAGAATACTAGTAGTTAAAATTAGAATAAAATAACTGTATTTATCAACGGCCATGTGATAGTTTTGCCTAAATTCCCATTTTCAAGGGAAATCACCACTATTCTGCATTCACCAAATTGCTCCCAACAAAACCAAAATACCTCGTGCACTTATTATTAACCAGTAAATGTAAAGATCAGGGAAATATACAAACCCATCCATGTGTGTTCTGAGCACTCACTCATGAAAACCAGTAAGAAATTATTCCCTGAATAGTGATATCACCCAATGTGATCTAATTGATGTTTATAGAATATATCTGATAACTGCAGACATGTGTATGAAATAGTCATCAAAACAAATTCTAGGTAGGGAGTGTGATCAGAATTTATTATGATTTTTGAGTACTTAAAATGGACATTAGAATTAACCTTGAAATTAACAACAAAAAGATAACTGGGCAATCCTTAAATAATTCGCAATGAGCACATTTCCAAGTAACAAGTGATTCAAGGAAGGCTTAAATGAAATCTTAAAATATTTTTGACTAAGTGAAAATTCAAATTTTATCGGAAATTTGTAGGATCCAGACAGCAGTGTGTTGAGGGGGGATGGGAACCTACTGACTCCATTCGGGCTTACCTCAGGGTTCAGTATTGTTTCGTATTTTTATTTCATGCACATCAAATGTGATTAATTTTTCTGTGACGTACACATGTCCTCAGCTTCTAATTGCTGAATGACCAATGGAAGCAGTGTTGATTTGCCTCATCTCTGGCTGCACAGTGTTTTCCTCAGGATTCATCTAACCTCTGACCACTGTTCTAAGCACTCTTTGGAATGTTCTGGAGTCTTCAGTAGCACCATGTTTTGAGAAATATTTCTGGGCAGTGCTGATGGAGGTTGAGGAGTAGCGTTAAGTGGATTGGCTAATGGCGCACTCTTCTCTTCTATTGGATCTAAATTTGCATCACTCGTGTCTAACAAAACCAGTCCAGGAGCTAATTGAGATAATGACCTCATGGCTAAGGCATCAGGAATCACAGCTGCAACAATTATTAACGTTCTCATGTCTGATCACCACCAGATATAGGACATCCTTGTCCAAATGTAGTTTCAGTCGCTTCCTTTAATTTGTAGGTTGGAATTCAGCTTTGGTAATGCATAAATTCATCCAACAACTATGCACCAACTGCTTTCGTACGTAGAAGACACCCAATTAGAGACTGCAGAATATCCAGACACCGATAAAGAATATTAAAGAAAATCAGAGTGTTGTGTAACTCTGGACCTTCTATATACAAAGCAAGTGCTCTACCACTGAGCTATCTCCCAGCCCAGAAAAACAGCTTCAAAGTCAGCGTTAATATGAACAATAGCTGATAATTACTGAACATCTTTCAAGTGTTAGACAATGTTGCCCCATAGTGACTCTGCAATGATAACTTGCAGTTCTGTTTTCATTGTATAGCATACAATAAGTACATATTGTTCCACATCAGTGTATAATTGCCAATCAGTTTATTCAAGAGATAGATAGCTAGTAGAGAGTGCCCGAATATGCCGTCTACCGAGTTAAGCATGGAGATCACAGTGTTGAGAGAGAAATGGTCACTTCATCCTAGAGCTTACTTTCCAGTTCAAGAAGGAAAGCATCAAGCATGAGAAGAAGTCCAAAGTTTTAGGATGACAAAGGACTGATGTGGTAAGGAACATCAGTGAAAGTTTCAAGAGAAAGGATTATTTCAGGTATGGTCTTCATTGAAAGTTCACCAGGACAGTCAGTGAGCAGAAAGAGTACAAACTGGAGCTCAAGTGTCATGAAAATATGCTTAACTTAAATGCCACAGAAGAAGAAATGTGCATAACACCAGTGCTTCAGTTGAAAAAAATGTCCCCTTTCAACATGACACAAGCTAGAGTCATTTGGGAAGAGGGAACTTTGAATGACTGGCTTGTAGACAAGACCATGGAGTATTTTCTTGACTGGTGATTGATGTAGGAGGGCCCACCTAGTGGTGGGTGGTGCCATTCTTGGGCTGGTGTTTCTGGGTGTTATAAGAAAGCAAGCTAAGCAAGTCAGTAAGCGGTGTTCCTCTCCTCCATGACCTCCGCACCCGATTCTGCCTCCCTGTTCTAGCCCTATGTTACAAGCTGTAAAATGGAATGAGCCCTTTCCATCCCAAGTTGCTTTTGGCTATGGAGTTTTATTATAGCAATAGAAACCTTAACAGTAAATGCATGTATTTTCCCTTATTAGACAAAGGGAGACTCTCTTCATGAATATGGCCTGGGTTCTATGTATTAAAACACTGTTCTTAGTCTACAAAAGATCATGGGTGTTTTTTGTTTGTCTGTTTGTTTTGTTTTCTGGTTTCTAAATACCTACCATATTTTGTTAAGAGATCGTGCCTCCCAAGCTGTAAACAAAGGGAAAATACGAGAAAGCAAATTCCCTGGGAGAGAATCTATGTTTTAGAAGCCTGGAGTCATCTGCACACAGGGTACACTGCTTTTGCATGTCCTGGGACTAAGGCCTGGGCTACCACCCTAGAACATTCCACTCAGTACCTCTGAGCACAACCCAGTCTTGTTCAATGCTTAAAGTGGTTCCACCCTGCTAACACAGCACCCAGACCAGAATGGTGTAGGAGAGCATGGAGATTACCCTTCCACTTTCCACTTTGGACCAGAGACACCAAATACAAGACACACTCTACCATGATATCTTATTGAAGCATGATCTATTTGGTAGATGTTCTCTGAAGTCAAAGGATGTTTTCTGAGACTAAAGGACAAGAAAGTTAATAGCCAACTCTCTATCATGGATGTTTTCCAACCCAGGAAGGACATTAACATTAAATACTTGTAAATGAAAATAGATCCACATGCAATCATAAAAGATCATGCAAGCCCTCTAATAGAAAAAAAAGCAAATTTTCTCATGCTAAATATGTTCATTTGAAGAGTTGCTTCATAGCTGCAAGAGACATGGGATGTTTGTGGAAAGAAAAGTATGAGAATATACTTGGAATGGCTTTATGAAAACTCCCATTTTTAACTGTAACATGTTGCTTCAAGGGCAGCAATATCATGGTCTGCGATGAGGCCAGGAGTCCTTTGAGCAAGTATAGCTGCACCCAGAATTCTTCATCACTACCCTTGCAAATACCACAGCTGCACATCCCAAATGCTTGTCAATCTTTTAGGACAGAGCTCGATGCAAGCTAAAGAAGCTACCACTTCGAAATCAGCCATGTTTCTTTGTCTGCTCCCCGAACCCTTCCTCCCGCTTAATGGGCTTGGATATCAGTCTTCCCCCCCATAAAGATTGCATATTCATTTGCTTTTTTTTTCCTCTGGGGTGGATTATTATAGGGAAGTATCTGGTCTCTTCTCTTCAGCCACTGAGTGTAGTACTAGGAGGCAAATAAGTTTCAAAGTTCAAAGATCACTTACATTTTTTTATACCTTGCTTTAGTAGCTTTAAAATTTTGTTTCTTTATTTGTAATACCCCTTGGTGGCATTTCCCAGATATTTAAGGACTTTTTTAGTCAATATTTTAGTCTGCATTTACAATAATAGATATAATTGTGGCATTTTCATATGTGTATATCATTGTGTTTATCATTGTGCTTTGCTCATATTTGCACCACCACCCCACCTCTCTCTTTAGCATGCCTTTCTCTTTCCAATGGGTCCTCTTTCCAAATAAATAATCCCATTTCTGTTTTCATTTATCTCTTTTGTGCTCATGTGCATACATACACCAACACACACACACACACACACACACACACACACACACACACACACACACACACCACAAACACAAAAGAAAGGGAGAGAGACGGAGATCTAAATCTAGGTTCTGCATACTTTTAACATGAATGATTTAAAAATGAAACATTTTTCATAAGCGTATAAACATTGCAAAGTGATCTAGCAAATGTTTTGGAGATTGGGAACCAATAGTATCATCTCTTTCAAAGGAAGGAAAGTAGAAAGTTCATCAGGAAGAAAATTAATGAAAACTTTCTGCAAAGAGATAAGGCATATCTTTGAAACTAATCCGAGACCAGATTTTTTCCAGAAACACGAAGTACAATGAAAACACAGGGCAGCTTCATAAAGAGAAGCAAACCCTGAGCATCAAGGTCACTAAATGGTATAGGTTAGAGGCTGATGATCGATGCTGTAGCCTGGCCACTGGCTTGAATGTCATCCTTGTTGTTTATGAGCCTAAACCTTGAACAAACCTCACTGTCTCACCTCTCCTGCCCCTCTCCCTTCCTCTCCTCCCTCTTCCCTATCTCTAGTTCTTTGAAATATAGTGTTATTATGTAGTTCTAGCTTGCAAGGAAATCCCTATTTAGACCAGTCTGGTCTAAAACTTAAGGCTGTCTTCCTGCCTCTGCTTTTCAAGTCCTGGGGTTACAATCATGACCAATTAACTCTAGTTTTAGAAACATTCTTAGTCTTTTTTTATTTATCTGTAACGTGGAAATAAAAAATATTTCTTGGAGTTCTTAAAAGAACATATAGGAACATGTGAATTATAAAATGTGACTTATGAATGCTGGAATTTTATTATTTTACATGTCTAATTTAAAGAATGAATATATACTTTCAGTTTTAAGGATAAATGAAGCCATGATAATTATTTTTTCACCAATTCACTCATTTACCACCATCTACATTATCCACTACACTCTCAAACAGAATCTACAACTGTAAATGGGTTAGGAAATCTTGTTAAGTTACCAGATGAAGCAATGAGAAAATAAAGTTTAACTTTCAGTCACTTTAAAAAGTTTCTTGCTTTTACATTTTCTACTTCAACGTATATTGAAAAGAATTTTCCTTTCTGAGTTCTAAAATCAACTCAATACCTGGTTTCCATGAAAGATTCATTTCTCCTCTACCCTACCGAGCCACAATGGCTGATTCGATGAAGAATGGCATGGTTGTGTTTATTGCTTGCTCTCTTTTCTTTGTTTTCCTGACACATGGTCTTTATTTTGTCTGTAACAGGGTTAAAGTTTGGGGAATTCAGAATGTGCCTCTTACATCATTACGGAGACATTTAATCAAGAGGTGCTGAATAAAAATAAAATCTGTGAGAGATCTGAATAAACAACATGATTGACTGCTGATCATTGGTAGAAATGTAAAACTGAACTGCATGTGGTAGCACGCCTTTGGTCACAGAGCTTGGGAGGTAGAGGTAGGCAGATTTCTGTGAGTTCGAGTTCATTATGGTCTACATAAAGAGTCATAGGACAAATGGGTTACATAGAGAGATCATGTCAGAAAAACCAGAGAGAGAGAGAGAGAGAGAGAGAGAGAGAGAGAGAGGAGGGAGGGAGGGAGGGAGGGAGGGAGGGAGGGGGAGGAGAGAGAGAGAGAGAGAGAGAGATGAGGAGGAGGAAGAGGAGGATCTCATATCTTAAATATTAAATAATTTATGTTGAACACTTTTGTATATTTTTGACTGCCTTACTTTAGTTATCTATTCTTCATGTGCTCAGGAGTGGGACCCAGGGCCTTTAGAACACTAAAAATGAACTAGTTCCCCACTAAGGCCCCTCCGTAAATATGTGCAAATATACATACACGCACCAATTTCAGGGGGGAGAATTACAAAGTTTTCTGTTTGAGAAACTATGTTTAGTATGGAGTGATTCTCTTGGCCTCTTCTTCAAGAGTGGGATGTGTCTGTTATATATTGAGTTCTTAAATTCATGATTACATTTGTTGATTGTTGATTTTATTTTTTTGCATTACCCAAGTCCTATTCAGAAAGTCTCTCCAGTGCCTTCATGTCCAAGAACATTTCCTATTTCTTTCTTTAACAACTTTTAACTATCTTTTTAACTAGCTTGTCTTGTGCTACTTTGTGGGTTCTCCTATCTTCCACCCTTCTTCACCCCTTTTCTTCCACCCTTCCATCCCTCTAAGAGTAGGTAGGAGAGATAAAAGGATAGAGGGGAAAGAAAGATCCTGGGTAAAGTCAGGAGTTGGAAAGGGGGCAACAGTATAGTTAGACTACTTCCTGCTGATTCGAAGCATCAAGTTCCTTGAGGCAAGTTTGACCTTTGCCATCAGGACGTCTAATTTATTCTTCTTCTTGTTGTTTTCTCTTTGAGCACAACTACTTAACAAACCTCAACCAACAGCCAACAACCCTCAGGGCCCTAGGGTTTATATACCCTTTTAGAAATTCCCCAGAATTCTAACAACGCAGAGACTATCTGCCTTTGGCAAAATCACTCCCCTTCTAGCGTACCAGACAAATCTTAATGAGCCTCTGTGGACAATCCAAAGCCGTCCCGTATCCCCACACCTAGGATTAAAACAAAAACACATTTTAATACTATTCCTGTGTTTTAAAAGAAACCAAATTCTAAAATTGACTCCACAATCTGATATTACGCCGAGGTTCACAATCCATTTGGAGTTGAATTCTGTACTAAGAATGAGGTTATGATCTAATTTCGTTCTCATGTGTGTTGATATCCTGGATTCCCAGCAGCACTTGTTGAAGATGCCATCCTCTCTCCCAGGTGTATTTTTAGTATCTTTGTCAAAAACTGGCAGCTCATGAACTTAGGTGTGGGCCTTCTATTCTATTCCGTCTGTATTCATCTTTGCATTCATGCTATTTCTCTCTTGTGGAACCGAGACCTCAAGCACTACAGTCAACAAGTGGAGAGAGTGGACACCCTTCCTTGTCTTCTTCCTGATCTTGGAGGCAATGCTTTGGGTTCTTTTCCATTTAGCACATGGTGGTAGCTCTGACATATGCAGCCTTTATTACGTTGATGAACCTTCCCTCCATTCTTAGTCTCTCCATCACGTTTGTCATGAAGGGGCATTAAACTTTATCAAAGGCTTTTCCTGTTACTATGGAGATGATCATGTGAATTTTGTCTTTCAGCCCATTTATGTGACAAATTATATTTATTGGTTTTTGAGCCAACTTGATCATGATGACTGATTTTGTTAGTGAGATTCTGGACTGGATTTGTGAACATTTTATTGAGAAATTCCTGAAAAAATACCTATATTCAGTGGGAAGATCATGGTGTAAAGTTATCTTTTTTCTTCTTTTAGCCCTTTTCTCCTTATTTGGTTTTGATACAGTGTAATGCTGGCTTTATTAGAGTTTTGAAACCTTCTTTACTTTATTACTTTAGGTAGTAGTTGAGAAATATTGGTGATAGTACCTGAATTTCTGGTAGAATTTTGCAGTGAGCCCATTTTACCCTGCTACCAACCCCATTTGTAGAACATTTTCTCTGGAATTAAGACCAATAACTAACAAACAGACTTTTATAAAACCAAGAAGCTTCGGTACAGCAGAAATTAGAGAAGAAGTAGCCACAAGGAGGTGGGGGTCAGGAGATCTTTGGAAGCTATATCTGGATTGAGGATTAATGGCTAGAGCATAAAACTAACTAAAAAAAATTAAACATTAAGAAAAAAATAACTCAGTAGGAAAATGGACTATATGACTGGACAAAGAGGTTTCAAAAGAATAAATATGAATGGCTAGAGAACACTTAAACTTTCAGTATCATTAGGCAGCAGGGAAATGTGGATTAAAACCATTCTAAGATCCTTTTTCATCTTGGTCAGGATGGCAATCATTAGGAAGACAAAGGATACCATGCTGCTATGGGTGTAAAGGGGAACCTTTATGCACTACCAATGGGAACAGACAGACAGTAGTGCAGTTCTGTGGAAATGGTCTAGAGGCTTATCAGAAAATCAGACTAACTCATAAAACAGCTATGCTGCCCTGGGCACATATACTATACACATGTATGCATGCACATGCATGCAAACACACACACATACACAGTGACACATGAGACACACACATTCACACACAAGCACACACATGTAATAGGTACACACAAACATATACATATACATAAGACACACACAAACACCTACATGCACACACATACACACACACAAACACACACATGTAATGACTACACACAGACACAAACACATACACACAGACATCTATATGCATGTACAAACACACACACTTGTAATGGTTACACACAGACACATAAGCACAAGACACATACAGACACCTACATGCACACACACACACACATACACACACACAAACACACATGTAATGGTTACACACATGCACACACAGAAGACACACTGACACCTACATATACACACAAATACACATATACACACATGCACACTATATCATACAACAGAGATAACTGCATATTCATGTTCACTGCTGCTGTGCTCCCACAAGCTGGGAAGTGGAAATAGCTTGTATATGCAGTAACTGGTGACTAGATCCTGGAAATACGGCGTATGTACACCACGGAATTTTATCTACCGGTAAATGGATGGAGATGGGGAAAAATTACATTGAGTAAGGTCACACAGGCCCAGTGGGTCATAAAATAAGACACATAAACAGGAGTGCAAAAAAGAGGTTTGTAGGAAAGAAGAGGAGTTACAGGGGGTAGGAAGGAGATAAGAGAGGGCGGAAGAGGAGAGTACATGTATGAAACTATGGGCTTGATACTGAACATACATGCTACAATGCCACAATGAGCACCTCAGGCTCTTTAAAAAACTGAACACATTTACTAAGCACAGTAAAAATTCAATATCATACTTAAGCAATATTAAATATGTACATGTAATTTGTATATTAAGATTACTAATCTCTTAAAAATACTTTCACATATGTGTCAAACTGGGAATTGCTGAGCTGGATGGCGTCTTAGCATCATCTTTCTAGTTGAAAAGTTATAAACCTATTTCATTCTCCAACTGTTGGGCATGCACTCAAATACGTTTTCTTGTCTTTAAGAGGACATATGATTGATTGTATGTTATACCATGGATAAAGTGAGCGATTGATGGAAATCATCCCTGATTATTTTCTAAAATACTGAATACTGTTTTGCGGAGGCAGCAGCAAATCTTTCCTGATGTGTCATGGTGGAGTCATTCTCGAAAAGGAATGGCTACGAAATTGAGTAAACACCGTACCAGTGAAGAAAAGATTTCCTCACACCCGTGTTAGCAGCCAGCCAGCTGAAGGGCACTTGCTGTGGAAAATTTCGGGAGATGTGTGAGGGTTTTTCCCCTCATGGCAGGCAACAGCCACAGAGTGAAAATCCATCTCGTCTACCGATGAGGACAGAGTTGCCCTTCGCTGAGAGCTGCCAGTGTGACCCCATTATTTTCCCACCCCATCCTTTTCCTTTTTGTTTTAATCAGAAGGCACAGCACAGCATCTAATGACAGAAGGCAGCAACCAGAGTGAGCGAGTTCCCCTCTCCTCTTTCATTTCTTGCGAGTCACCGTGGAAAGCTGATGAGTCCGGCTGATGACCCATTCTTCTGAGTTTGCTTTTATTCCTCAGGCATTTGAGCTGTTTTGTTTTCAGCTCCAATCTAATGTGTAACCAAGTCTCTTTTCTCTAATTCTGGTTTACCAACTGCATGACTCCTATCGGTGACCCACAAAACTACAATCCATTGCCACTGTTCTATTACTCAGCTCTAGTCATTGCTGTAATAGAGATACAGCAATTAAAAAAAAAATCACCTTGAAGCTCCTGACCATCCCCCGCTTTCAACAGATTCCAGTCACCACAGAAAGCTTGCCCATCTCTAGTCTATTGTTCATGGATTTCTCTGGAGTCCTAAATATTGATTAACTACTAACCCCTTCACCCCCCACTAGTGAGCACTTGAAGATAGGAGTGAGTACTTTCAGGGAGCACTGCTCTTCTAGGCACTGTGCTTAACACATCCCTCATCCTCTCCAATAATTAGCTAGTCTTATTTCTCCTTAACTCACAAGCCAGGCTAGGAAGACCCGGTAGGCTATTTAAGGATTTCCATTCAAATGTTTAAGTCTTCGCCACTAAAAGAACGCAGTATTTCTTTCTAATCACAAAATGTGTGCACATTCAATGACCTTGACTTAAGGGAGAGAGAATAACAGGAAAAAGAATTTAAACAACAGTCCATTCTCTAATTTGAGCTATCACGAAACTCATTGGCCTAAGTCGTTCAGATTCCCTTTTCCATCCCAATCTGTGTGTGCGCTAAGTTGACTATTCTTAAACCCTCCAGGGAATATAACAAAAAGTAGGGGGAAAAAACCCCATGTCTGTGCAGATATGAAAACCAGACTTACAAATAAAAATCAAAATGTACAAAGTCGTTTTACCAGAAGCACAGGATCTGATCTGGATTCTATGAATCTAGGGGAAAGGTAACTCAAACCAGACGATATCCCTGTGGACATAAACATCCCAGGACTCGAGAAGAACCACGAAAAATAGACTAATTCGCCTGGTCCCTCATAAAGGGCAGCCATTTCCCCAAGTATGACTCCATCAGCAATGGGAAGAAGCTGAGAAGAAACAGAAATGGCGAGTTGCCCAGCCTGGATGTGGTGAGCCGATTTACCTGACAAAACAGGGAGAGCTCAGGTAAGGACCGACTCAGTTTGCATTAGAGATAGGCCTTCCCCCAAAGGCACCAGGAAGTCAAAAGGTGTTGTATAAAGGGGTGTTGGATTAAGGGAGTGTTTGGAGTTGTTAACTCAAAAAATTTGCTAATAGATAGCAAATAGGACAGAACGGAAAGACAAAATAGGGCTTTCTTCATAATTACTAGACTTCGAAGTGATAAATGTCTGAATCACGTTGGAAGATGAGGGGGCCAGGAAGAAAGGCATTTCCGGGCATTTGAACAGGGGCAGAGCTTTGGAGCCACCGACAGGCTTCAAGTATGTTCCCAAACAGGGAGTTATTCCAGCCCTGAGTTGGCAACTCAGCTCTCCAAAAGTATGCGGTGGAAACACCAGCCCTGACTACGACAGTCACCCACAGCAACTAAAGCCACCCACTACCCGGCAGATGACCCCACAGAACAAACCAACCCATCTGGTCCAAGCTCCCCACCTCCTCAGGGCTTGAGTCTGAAGATAGGGAGGGTGGAAAACTTTGGGGAGTAGTTCCAGCCTCACTAGAAGGACATTCATTCCTCAAACCCTCCTCAGGTGTTCCTGAGAGGGAGGAGGACATCTGGCCAGTCCTCCGCCGGCCACCACTCCTCCCCCCGGGGGGTGGCATTAGGAAACCCTGGACAACCCGCTAGTAAGTCCTCGCGTGCCTAAGCACCTCCCCAGACTTATAAAGGTCACTGTGCGGCGCCCTAGTTCAGCTCACTTGCCTGGCTGCTTGGAGTCACAGCGACTTGCTTGTCCCTGGTCTCTGGATCAGCCCGGTTCCTACTCAGCCACAGGCGCCTTGCTCCTATCCGCCGTCCAGCGCTCTGCGAGCTGCACCGAGAGAAGGATGGAGACTTTCCCCGCCGCTTGGGTCCTGGCACTGCTTTGCCTTGGTAAGCCCTCGCCGCCCCCCAGAGGAGAAGCGGGGAAGGAAGTCCCCGTGCTTTTGTCATAAGGACAAGTATGGAGTTGTCCGTCGGGTTCTCAGTCTAAGAGGGTGTCTTCTGCTAGTCTGTCTCTCTCACTGGCGGGGTTGGAGAGGTGCGGGATGGTGCGACTTGGTCTGTTAAAACTGCATTTCGTCAATAAATTCATTAATAGTTTATGTTCTTCATGAATTAATATCAATTTAACTGGGATTTTTTTTTAAGTTGAAAAGGGTTTTTTTTTTCTTTTCTTTCTTTTTTTTTTCTTTTGAAAATGAGGCAGCTCGAGAAACCCAAAGGTATAGACAGTATCTCTGATAGATATTGATTTACTTTCTTGGGGTGGGGCAGGAAGAGATTGGTGCAGCCTGCTAGGACCTTTGTGCAAAGGACCCGGTTTACAACCAGGGACCTCTGGGATGTGCCTGCTCCAGCAGGGCCGCTGGGGTCAAGGATACCTGGGCAGGTCCAGAAAGAAACTGCCAACACACCTTTGACTTCACCCCTGCCGATTTCCCCTAAAGCCCCTGCCTGCCTCTCAGGCTGTAAAGATGGGTGATTTAGAGAGGTTTTGTTTGCAGTTTTCTTGTCCAAAATGAGTTAGCTCTTGTCGGCAGGGGCACGAGTCAGGGAGGGGAGACCCCACTGTTTGTAACGTTTCTCTTTTTAGCTTTATTTTGTTTAATCAATTTTCCCTAATCTCTTCAGCGTCAGATGACTTAAGAGTTGTTCATAAACTTTCTCAATAGATGAACGTTTTAACAAGGAAACAAAAGTTGCCAACCTCACATTCTTGAACTGGCAACGAGATCAATTTCCCTGAGACACTATCTGTGCAGGATGTGACAGTTAAATTATTATTTTTGACACGCCTTACAGTGGTTGGGAACCCTAATGAAGCGCATAGTATGCATACTTAGAGATTACACGTTTAAGGGCAAGAACCCAAGTGGAAACTGGATCTGTGGTTTCTGTCAAAAACGGAGCTCAGAATGCCTTGGGAGAAGAGTCACTTGAAACAATGTGGCTTTGCTGGGTTTGGCTCGAGGTCTCTGTGAAAAGGATCAACTCTGAACAGTGACAGTCTTCCTCGAGTTAGACATGAACCTGGACGTGGAGCGACCTTGTTCTTCCACTTGCAAGGTATAGCCTAACAATGCAAGTGGATATGCTAGTGTGGGACAGCAAGAGTCTATGAATAACGAGGTCGTTAGCCACCTAGTGCGTGTGTGCTGTGTGTGTTTTTGTTGTCATGAAAGCGCTTAACTCCTTTATTGCAGTGCTTAATTACAGTTCACCTGTTTCATCAGCCGCCAAGCCCGTTTCCAAATGAGCTAGGTCAGTTTCTGTTCTCCCAGTCTGTTGAGATACTTTTTGTCACTAGAGACGTTCCTGTTTGGAGTTCTATATTGTATCTCTCTGGTCTGGTATGTAGGTAGGTCTTATTGTTTCATTCCAAAGCATAGAGAGGGGAGTTGAGGGGGGGGAGGTGAAGCAAGGCCACTAACGTTGGAATTTGGGCTCCTTCTCAAAGAAAAGATCGTCTAGAAGTCAGACTCTGTCCCTCTAAGGAAAGTGATATTTTAGATTTAAGCAGAATGCCTATGCATTTATGATTATGAGAGTCAAGCTCCACCACCCATCCCTAATGTATGCAGTTTCAAGTAGCTACATGCAACCTCGCCACTACGGCATGCGTGAACGTTTGAGATTCGTGCTCTTGTTTTATGCACAAGGAAACTGACCCAAGTCCCCACACAAAACAGGTGGTGAGTGAAGAGAGGCCTGGCGTAAGTTGACTAGCATTCGTAGTTAAACGAGCATCGGGTAAAAGGGTGGGCATCGCTCAGTTAGGAATGGTTTCCTGAATAATCTGTCATCTTACTTGTCCCTTCTGATCTGGTGAGGTCAGAGAGAGGGTGAGCCATTTTTCTTTTGACCCCTGCGGTTGGCGGAATAGTGAGGCTTGGTCTGGAGTCAAACATTCTCGCTCGTGTTCAAATGGGGTTTTTTTTTTTTTTTTTTTTTGAAGATATTCATGAGCGACATCTCCGTAGCAATTTGGTGTGGCTTCACTCTGCGCGGGGGACGACTAAGGAAGAGTAAATAGTCTTCTTCATAAAAAACGAAGAGAAGCAGAATCTCAGTGAGAGACCATGGGATTGCCTTCTGTTGACCCTGGGAGTTTATGATCTACCTCACTCTGGGCATAACCCGAGATGACACACCTAGGCAGACAGCATGTTGATGGGACTCTCCCATCTGGATTTTGACCCAGGTACCCCGTGCCTTTTGCATTGTCTTACCAGGTGAGCAACTTAGATGTCTGGTTCAGCACTGGATCCAAATCCAGGAGGTGAGACAAGAAGTAGATGTTACTAAATGCTTGCTGTGGGCTGCTCCCATGTTGTGTTAGGCATCTTAAACCCTATCACCTCATTTTATCCTTAAATAATCACTGGAGGAAGACAGATATGATGGTGTGCTTTTGGTCGATGCAGACATGAAGACTCAGCGATATCAAACACCTTACAAAGACTAGGAGACTGGGGGCAAAACGCAAAGTTCAAGGTCATTCTTTAGCAGGTGTCATGGGCCCAAAGGCTAATAGGGAGTCAAAATAACATGTTCTAATACAGAAACTCCAGAGTTAACTAAGGCTGTCCTGGGACTTGGAACCTGTTCTAAGTGGGCTCAAATCTGACGCCAAACCAAGCAGAGAAAACAATCTATCCTTTCAACCTGGGCTAAAATAGTTGACTTTTTTTTTTTTTACATAACATTCATATTATGTATGTATGTATGTATGTATGCATGTATGTTTATATGACGTGTATGTGCACACAAGCTTGCGTGTCAATGGCTTCCATATTGCATATTTATAATTTATGACTTTGACCAAAAGGTTTATTTTTATTCATATAGAACTTAGATATGAGCTTCATTATGAAGCAGTCATCGAAGCTGGCCGGTTCTTTTCTTTCTCTTATCTTCCAAAATATATACCAACTAAGAGAGTAAGGAAGAGAGTATCTTTGTTTTTATCCCTCGTGTCTTTATGTAATTGTCAATTTTTTTGTCCAGTTTTGCAAATCTTCTATTTTCTGAGAAGAGAGGCAGAAGTGAGGGGTCCTTTCTAAAGAGACTATAAATGGAGGTGTGGCTTCTTCATTTGCGCTATAAATGTAGGCTTATGCAAATTGTCTATTAATGTGGCTAAAATTGCTGTTGGGAACATTCCAGTGGTAGACAATGGGAAGGTTCCCCAAAGCTGTGACAGGCAAGAACCTTTGAGAGGAGCCACCTGACAGCCTTGGCATGCCAACGCAATCCTGGGATGTCTTTTAAAAAACGAGGTAATGCAACAGACTCAGTGTCCTCTGGCGATACTGTTTGTGTAAGTCTGGGTGTCTGGCTAGAGAACAGATAAAGGTTCAGTTGCATTCTAGGTTAAAGAAATGATTTAATGAACTAGCATGTTATTTCTAATGCTCAAGATCATTTAACCTCTTAGGTCAAAATCATGAATTATAAATATGAGATATGGAAGTTACTGTCACACAGGCTTGTGTCTACCCACGTTTATCGTGTGCCTTTACCAGGCTTAGTGATCTACCTGTTCCTCTGGTGCTGTTCTAGTCATACCTTAGAGTAAGTCTGTATCTAAACAGGGTTAGTGGGGACGTAAGGAAGTAACAGGTTATGTTAGATATCCGTGTTAGCTGGATTCATAACTCAACAGACATGGATGGGCTAATTCTCTGTGGTGGTGAGCATTGCAGGGTGTTTAGCAGCAAATCAGGATCCTATCCACTAGATGTCAGTAGCAACTCCTACTGTGACAATCAGAACCCCCTCCAGACCTTGTCAAATACCCTTGGTTGATAAAATTGGCCCTGGTTGAGAAGCACCAATCGAACATAGGCTTTTATTGTCTCCCATAATTCACAGGTTGAACTACCAAGTTGCTCATACGTCTAGGAGTCTGGGTACTACTTCTAGTGTTTTAAAAGTCATCTTTGGGGGTTCCACGATCGAATGCTTGCCTAACATAAGCAAAGTCCTGTAATGTCAGCATCACAATGCCTATCAGCTCAGCAATGCTCGTCACTGGTTTTAGCAGAACTTGGGTCCTGTGAATCCTTTTTTCAGGCATTGCACAGCTGGCCCCCAACTCCTGTTATACCTCTCTGCCCATTCACAATACTAAACGTATCCCTTCCCTCCCATTTATTTTCCCTTTCCTTGGTTATTTCTGTCTATCTTTCTAATAACGGTTCCTCAAATTTCTGTTTCTCATTCTATACTATTTCCTTGGAATAGGTAAACGGCTCCATTATATACAATAAAATCTTCCTCGATCTTCAAATGGGCTTCACTAGCTCCTTCCAGACTCTATGCACGCATAAAGGTGATGTAGGACCTTCAGATTGGAATCCAATCACTCACTAAGTCTTCTCTTTATGCCTTCCCTCACAAATGCCTCAAAGGGGCTGTCCTGCTTGCTTCCTGCACATGCACGGGTACTGTAACCTCGGTGTGGTTTGATTGAATACTTACCGTTCTTCATATAGTCTGCTTTCTTCGTCCTTACTCTAGTTATAGAACGTCATGGGATCTCTAAAGGACAGGAATTATGTCTCTTCTTTTTTCCATCATGTTCAAAGCCTCACAAATAAAAAGTGCTCAATAGATATGTATTGAATCAATATTTCATTAAGGTAACCAACTAGAAAGAGGCATGAGATGAGCTAACTTCCTCCTCTTCTAGCTAAACCCTTCCTGTGTATGTGCCTCTCACTGAAGTCTAACTCTTCAAGGCAAGGCAAGTCTATATATTCAGAACTACATCTTCATGAAGGAGGAGTCTTGAGTCCCTCTCGATATGTGCTCCATAGTATGTAACTGCTCGGGGTGAAAATGAATTACCTTCAAGATTTTTAAAACCACCCACTCATAACAATATACTTGCACACGCCTGTATTTCCAGGAATAGTTAGACTGAGAGAGGAAGTTTGAAAATCTGAGACTGTCTTCAGCTATATGGCGAGAACATGTCGTTTAAAACAGTGTCAAAGGGTGTTTAAATGACATCATTTTCTTGCATGTGTGCCTGTGCGTGTTCACTGGTTAAAACTTTTTCCTTGTGAAAAGATTTCATATTTGGCCTCCAGCATGTACAGTGAAAGTGAATTGGTTAGCATGCTGCTAGAAATGCCATGAAATAGTCAAAGCTTCAGTCACCACCATGACTACAGTCATCACCATGACTACAGCCATCACCATGACTACAGTCATCACCATGACTACAGCCATCACCATGACTACAGTAAAAAGACACCAAAGGACAACCATATCTTATGTATAAGAATGTACACACATTTTCTCTGAAATACAGACTGTTACTGGACAGGACAGAAAGTAGATCTTTTCATGATGTGATTTGACAGAGTCACTGGTGCAACCTCACATTTTAATATTATTGTATACAATTCCATCTGCACAATATTCTGCTGGCAGATTACATATGAGTAGAATTTTCCCTTCACTTTTTCTAAGTGCACAGGATCTAATGGATGTACTGTTATCAAAAAATTCTGTAGTCCCACCTCAGAAGAAGAAGATGGCAAACCAAAAACCTCTGGGGGACAGGCCAGCTGCTGTGACCCTGGAAAAGATTCATAGCAGATTTGCCTACCTGTTTGGCCAGGCAAATATTACTCTTCTGGTCTAAATATTCTGAAAGATTTTATTGGGAAAAGAAGGTGAACACCTCTCATTCACTTGCATCACTTACTTTAGACAACTTTTATTTTCTTGATGGTTCTCTAAAGAAGCTTTCTCTGCCTGAGGTTTGAGAACCTTTTGCTGACTGGCTCTTCTCTTCGGTCACAGAATCCCGGTTTCCTCTCCGTTGGTCTTCTCTTTCCTCACTAGGAAGCAGGTCAGAAGAAACTGTAGGCAATGAGGGCATTTTGTATATCAGGTATTCTGCCTACCTGTTGGGCAAACAGGTCCTAGCACTCCAAGGCCCACGGCTGTAGCTGTCAGGGCTATCCCCATTCCGGTGACAGCACTCAGAGTCTCCCACGCACACGCACAGTCCCCATCCTTGCTTAAGGCTGTAGGTTGGGTCCTGACTCATGGCAAAGAGGCGAATTGCATCCTGTGAGTCAGTGGTTCCATTTCCTGCTGGTGTATTTGAGATTTCCCTGAAATGCAGTCTCCCAAAGGTGAAGGGGGAGATCAATTGAGAAGACCAAATTCCTAAACCCACTTGGAGCTATGACCCTTTTAAAGTCTTAAAGTGGTTTTGCTCTTTGCTTTACATGATGAAGTTGAACTTCTTTTTTTTTTTTTAAGATTTATTCATTTATTATATATATAAGTACACTGTAGCTGTTCAGATACACCAGAAGAGGGCATCAGATCTCATTACAGATGGTTGTAAGCCACCATGTGGTTGCTGGGATTTGAACTTAGGACATTTGGAAGAGCAGCCAATGCTCTTAACCACTGAGCCAACTCTCCAGCCTCAAAGTTGAACTTCTAAGCACCAGTTTGTGTGTATAGATCACCTACCTATGCCACCTTGCATGGACTTCATCAGGATATTACATTTTGTCATAGACGTGATTTAAATGTTTAACCTTGTGAATGACTTTAATAGCAGGAATTCACTGTAAGGAACAAAAGCCTTAAGTAAGATATTTGCAATTGAACCATAGATTGTTGTACACAAACCCACTAAAATTATTAAGAACATAAGACTAAGGAACCATGTGGATATGACACTGGGTCTTATTCCTTCCTTGTATAACTTTAAAATAATGACTACTGGGCTGTGATTGTGGCTAATGACAGACTACTTGCCTAGCATGGGCAATGCTCTCAGTCTAGTCCTCAACATTGGGATGTTAAGTTGGGATGTGGATATCACAGGCCTCTGTGCATGGGCTTTTCAATCTCCACATCACCACATTTATTTCTCTATTCAACTTTTGAAAGTCTTGTATTAGGCATAGCTAGAGACCAGCAAGGACCCCTGTTCTAAATCTGACCTCTGTATACAAAGATAGATGATTTAGACCCATTTTTTTTGCCAACCACTGGCATGATTTCACACTTTCATGTGATTATTTATAATTTCATCTGTAAACTGTTTTGCTGGTGGATCACCACAGCAAGTCTCACAGAAACTGTTGAACCAATGAACTGTCTCTGCACAAGCACCGCAGGCCAGGTCAGTGTTCCAGGAGGTGCACACCCTAGGCTAATATTCTGCAATCCACAAAGACAAATATTTCACCTGCGGCTCAAGGATTCGAAGCTTATAATAGACGATGAACTAGTAACTTATGAAAAGCCTTAATTAACGACATCAGAACAGTCAATAGCACTGGTTGGGATCAGTTGCAGCCCCCAACAGGGTAGCAGTTGAAGCAATCTTAAGCAGGAACTGCTCATCTTGACATCAGTACCTCTTCTTGCCTGTGTGACTTCTACACAAAGGATGATGCGCTTGGACAGAGAAACTGGTATCCCAATCCTCGCCCTCCCCACTCCCACACACAATGGTAGTTTCCTGGATTGGGAACTGAATTTTCTCCTCCAGGGATTACAAGGAAGAGCAGAGTGGAGGGGGAGGGTGTTAAGGATGAAATCATGGACAGTCATAAGCCCAGTCTGTGCTGAGAAGACTGTCTAGGTGAAAGGGCTTAATTCTTCAGTACAGTGCACAGTAAAACTCTATCAAGAATTGGAGCAAAACTAACATGGTCCATCTCCTTCTCCGACCCACACACCTCATTCCTCACCTATGTGAAAACAGTTGTCATCTCTGTTGACTGACAGTACAGAGACTCTGGTCCTTCCTTCCTTCCTTCCTTCCTTCCTTCCTTCCTTCCTTCCTTTCTTTCCTTCCTCCCTTTCTTCCTTCCTCCCTCCCTCCTTCCCTTCCTTCCTTTCTTTTTTTCTTTCTTTTTTTGCTTTTTCAGTCATTTAAGAAAGATTAATTTTGGTCTATCAAAGCAATGCATGTTGACTAGAGAAGCCTGACTAGGCAGCGGATGCTTCTAGAGCAGTCGTTCCCAACCTGTGGGGTCTTGACTTGTTTGGAGGGCACCTGACGCTTCGCAGGGTCACCTCCTATCAGCTATCTGCATATCAGATATTTATATTATGATTCATAAAACTAGCAACATTACAGTTATGAAGTAGCAGCAAACATAATTTTATGGTTGGCATCACCACAACACGAGGAACTGTATTAAAGGGGTACAGCATTAGGATGATAGACAACCACTGATTTAGCGCTTTCAGTGTTTTCAAACCAACGGAAGGATATAAAACTGGATCTTTAGGTCTTGTTTTCTGTGGTCACTCAATAAGTGATCTTGTGTAAGACATTTAATTTGCACACACTGGACTCATTTGGGGTGTGCTTGTCTTTATTGTGAATGGCATAGGTGGGTCAAGTTTGAAACATGGTAGGTGGTAGGAACCATGAGGTTGGACTTGAAGTCGATCTGTGTCTTGATGTTTAGAACACCCTCGTGTTGATTAATAAGGTAAAAATTCCCCTAATCGAGAAGAAAAATCACTTTTTCCCAATATGGATTAAATGGTGCATTCAAATGCCAAATTATAGAGATTTATACTCTTACTAAAAACCAGTAGAGGGCACTACCTGGATAGTTCAAACTACAGGCTAGAGATTGTCTGGAATATTTATGGGAATCTCTGCTAAGTTTGGCATTTCTGGGGGGGAAATCCATTTCAGTCTCCCTAAACGTCTGTAAGAACAGTTGGGAGTTGGGGAAAAGTCACTGTGTCCAAGTAACATAGCTCAGGTTTTCTCATGCCGTTCTCATTGTCCTCACTTCCCCATTCCTTCCGAGCTGATGTAAATAATACTCTGCTTTAGCTTCCGTAGTGTGATGCGGTATCCATCACAGCCGAGTATTACGATCCATTTCCAAATTCCGTCCTGGGGTCCATTTGACGTGCATCTCCAGGAAGTTGCTTTAACTCCTTATGCTCAGTTCTTGGACATCTGATGGAGTTAATAGTTTCTTCCTTAGCATCTTTGAAAGCATAAAGTGAGATAGCACAGATCAAATGAGCAGAACTGTATCTCCACGCAGTACACATTTGAAGCCAGCCAGTTGTGCCCGTTACTACTACTACTAGCACAACTATTGACTACATAATAGTAATTCCTACAGAGCAGAAAAAAGACGGGTGTTCAAAATACACAAAGATGAAACAAGAGAGGCAAAATCCTCTTGTGTAAATATGTATAGAATTAGAGGGCTCTTCTTATCATGTTTCCCATACAACTCGGAAATGGCCTGAGTCATTCTGACGCCTGATTTCCAACATTCATCTTCCGAATGAATGAGACAGTTGTTTCAAGCTCACTGTGATGACAAAGATGGGGTGCTAAGGCTTGCATAGCTTGGCCTGCTTCACCAGCTCCTTCCAGTGCTAGATAAGACATACACATGGTCCTCGTGTATCCATGGGTTCAAAATATTTGAGAATACTGTTTGTACTGAACGTAGACAACACAGTCTAACAGATATCATATAGCATCGGCATTGCATTAGGTTTTAGATGTAATCTGGACACTAGAAGACAAGCTCAGGTTATGTACAAATCCTATGCTATTTTATGAAAGGGACTTGGACATCTGTAAATTTGCTACGTATAGGCAATGTTGGAGCTAATCTGAATGAACAAAAAAGGGAAGCAATATTCTCATTTTATCTAGATTATATTTCGTGAATTATATGACCGTTTCCCTAACAGCCTGTTACCACTTTGATGAAGTAACTTCCTAAAACAGGACATCCCAAAATATACCGAAGACATGCAGAACCGTGAGGAAAGTTGCTTTCCTTGCAGCACTAATTGCATCTTTTATTTTCTTCCATAACCAGGTTCCCACCTTCTACAAGCAGTCATCAGCACAACCGTGATTCCGTCATGTATCCCAGAAGAATCCGAGGATAACTGTACAGCTTTAGGTAAGTCTACGGTCATGAAAGTAGCATCAAACTTCTACACATTTGCAAATGAAATGTAAATATCAATGCACACCAATGAAATAAGAGGAAGGGACACCTGCCGTATCATATCCAATTTTATTGGATTTTTAAACTAATAATTAACTAGAGATCTGTAGAAATTGCATGAAGGAATAACAAGGGAAGAAAGACACAGACATGTAGCTATAAAGATTTGGATTTTGGAAACATAGAACCCAAAGAAAATCATACCTGGGTATAAAGCCGCTGTTGGAAAATATTTGAAGGGCCAGATCCCATGAAGAACCGGAAAATGAAAACTCCGTACACCATATGTTTCTTCTTGATAGACATACCATGTAAGAGGAGTGGATATTCCCATTCTGTTTCACCATAGGGTTCAGGAAACATTCATGGAGTGCTTAGTGTGATCAGCACCATGTTAAGGTAGGAATATAAAGGCGAAGGATAGGCAGTCATTGATCCCCATGGGCAACACGGGCCAGGAGAACTAACCCTCTGTGCTTTGCTCTGAGCTAAATTCTAAATCCAAAGAATGGTTCTAGGTTTTCTACTTCTTTCTTGTCCACCACCATCAAGGTTTCTGGATGTTACCAATCTCCCTCCATCGTTGGTTTTATTTGTTTGCTTGTTTTTATGGGCAGTTAATTGGGCAGAAACGAGTACTCCATCCAGCATGCTCTCTTTGGATAATTTTCAAATATTTTAGGTGAATCACTATTTTATTTATTCTTTTACACACACACACACACACACACACACACACACACAATATAGATAGATAGATAGATAGATAGATAGATAGATAGATACATACATACATACATACATACATACATACATACATACATACAAACATATTTGAGACAGCATCTCATGTTTCCCAGGCTGGCCTCAAACACATGCAGCCAAGGCTGATCTTGACCTTCTGTTTATTCTGTACCCACTTCTGCAGTGGGGAGGGGGCCACCATATCCAGTTCAGATGGTGGTATGGATTGGACTTAGGCTTTGTGCATTCTAGACACCTGCTCTGCCAATGGACCTACACTGCCATCATAAATAATATTTCTATTGAAAACTCTTACATTCGCTTTCGTATTTTCTTAGTGGACTATGTCAAAATTGGTCTAGTTCATGGTCAGGTATCCATTCAAGAGATATTCAAGAAGCTGGTCTCATGGTTGATAGTCTCAATGATTTGGAAATATGCACCCAACCAAGGCCTATTTTAGAATTAAACTCTCCTGAATGAGTTAATGCTTTCAACCTGTAATTTAAATATTTTAAGAGGAGGTAATTTCAGAATTGCTTTGAGACTTCAAAAACTGAACAAACAAAAGACACATTTTACTTTGGGGAGGTCGTGTGTGTGTATATGTGTGTGTGTGTGTGTGTGTGTTCTGAGAATTACATCCTCAAGATTCATTTTGCTTTAGCTTACTGTATGTTGGGTGATTGTTCATAGGTTGGGGGAATATGGTAAGTTGAGTAATGCTTTACCCCTGAAAATTCTTCACTGTTGACCCCTGACCTGTCTTCTGAAGTTGCTTAGAGAAAGGATAGCTATACAGACAGAGTCCCAGAACATGAGTCATTAACCTTTCCATTCCTTTCACAGTTCAAATGGAAGATGATCCCCGTGTGGCGCAAGTGTTGATTACAAAGTGTAGCTCTGACATGGACGGCTACTGCTTGCACGGACACTGTATCTACCTGGTGGACATGAGTGAGAAATACTGCAGGTGAGGTGACGGAGATGAGCATCCAATGACAGCTCTGAGCCCTACACTTTCCTCTCCTCCTCTATAGTCAATGTATTTCTACAGGCAGTTCAAGTATACTTTGTAGATACTATTTTTTTGTTTTTTTTTTTTTTTTTTCATTTTTTTTTCGAGCTGGGGACCGAACTACTACCACTGAGCCAAATTTTGTAGATACTATTAAAAACTTTATTCTTCAAAATAAGAAAGAAATAGAATGTTTCAGTCTGGACAGATACTTTGGGGTACATAATAATGAGGGGAACTTTTTACATGCCTCCTCTCACTACAATGGAAAATATGCATACAAACACACACACACACACACACACACACATAAATACACATACATACGTATGTGTATGTACATGTATAAAATTCTACGTAACCAGTACCTTGGCAGCAGCTGCACAGATTGTCATTTTGCTGCTGTAGTTTGAATTAGATGTTGTGTAGAACTATTTTACTAATGTTGAGTTATCTTTGCATTCAATTTTTGAATTCATCTTTATAGCTTTTGACAAATCATCCTGGTTTCTTGTACTGCAGTGGGGACTTAGTTCTTGTAAGGTCAGCTCATAGCGTGACCTCATTTTAAAATAATCGGCTTTCTTTGCGGCTGCTCTCTTTTAGATGTGAAGTGGGCTACACTGGTCTGCGGTGCGAACACTTCTTTCTGACTGTTCACCAACCCTTGAGCAGAGAATACGTTGCGTTGACCGTGATTCTCGTTTTCCTGCTTCTTATTGTAACTGCTGGATCCATGTACTATTTCTGCAGATGGTAAGCCAGTTTGTTTTATTGCCTTCTTAAAAAAAATAACCAAAACAAAACAAAACAAAACAAAACAAAAAACCAGACCTATAAAGTGGTTGAAATCTAAACACAGCATGAAAGGAATGAAGTGAAATCTGCAGCATGTTTTTAGCAAAGATGCTTTGCTGCATAGCACCTGGGGTTCATAGCACCTGGGGTTCATAGCACCTGGGGTTCATAGCACCTGGGGTTCATAGCACCTGGGTTCATTAAGTCACTGGCCTTCATTTCCTGCCTGTGTGCATATAAAACTCAAATGAGGAATATAATTTCTTTATAAAATACAGACAGAAATTCTCATCCTATAATAATTAGGGTTCTCCCCTACAGAGATATTATTACAAAATGATAACTAAGAAGAAATAAAAAGATTGTCAGAGTTTTTACATGGATTGGACCTGTAAAAACTGAGAATACTAGAATAATAATGCCTGTAGAAATGCTTCCAGTTTATTTATTTATTTTTTTAGTTTGAAGTTGGGACGGATTGTTTAGTGATTTTTTTTTTCCTCAGAAAGTCACTGTCTAGATTTTGTACTATGTAGCCAATCTGATGCTAATGCCCTTCCTGATTATATGTACCAGAACTTAGTAGTGGTGAGAGAAACTGATAGAAAAAGACAGTGGAGAATCACTCCTGCCACTTCTTAGTGTTGCGCTCGCTCGTGTTGAGTCCTTGGAAAAACACTTTCACGGTGTTAGCTGTGTAGCCATGTGCATTGTTTGCCTAAACTGCTGGACGGCAGGACACCGCTCTCTTGCTCTCTTGCTTTTCCCATTACCTGAACCCAACGTACTCAGTCTGAGCATTTTACATAGGCTCTTAGAGTCTGTGTATTTATTTCAAGGTTTGTTTTTATACCTGTTAGTTACAGTGCTGTTTCATCTCTGATTATTTACAGGTACAGAAATCGCAAAAGTAAAAAATCCAGGGAAGAATACGAGAGAGTGACCTCAGGGGGCCCAGGGTTGCCACAAGTCTGAACAGCGCCATCAAATTGTGGACAAGGATGTGCAGCATGCCTGGCTGATGTCAATATTTTGTCATGTTAATAGTATTTATGTTGGGTCATGTGTTAGGTCAATAACTATATTTTTAATACACTTGGAAAGTGTTTTATTTTTGACAGAAATATATTTGCTAATATATTATATGTAAAGTATTTAATGCCAAAAGAAATTTGATATTTTTGTAAGAATTTCCTGAGTGTGATGCTTTATTGAAAAGCTTTAAGTTCACCAAGCTGGTGCAGTGCTTAGAGCAA
This sequence comes from Rattus rattus, assembly GCF_011064425.1. Lineage (NCBI taxonomy): Eukaryota > Metazoa > Chordata > Mammalia > Rodentia > Muridae > Rattus > Rattus rattus. The sequence goes on from NC_046164.1 coordinate 4,488,567, forward strand.
GCAGTGCCCAGTCTGTAGCTTGGGAGGTGTCTGCAAGTCACATTCCTTGATATGGTCAAGTCAATTGCATAAGTAATTTATTTTCTACTTCTCATGTTTGTGACAATTGCTTTGGCTATATCATCATGTATTAAACAGTGATAACAGTGGGACTCAGAGGAGGTAAGCACAACTTGTATGCCTCGAACTACACATTTGAGCCAGCTAGTTCTCGGGAAGATGTGTCCCCAGCATCTTTGCTATAAGGGTTCAGATGTGCCTGTAGGGGACAAAGGACAATCCCCTGCACCAACCCACCCAAATGATTGCTGCTCCATCCACTCATCATTATGTGGGGTTGTTGTTTTGATTATCAATCAGAAAATCCACATTTGAGGACAAATTTGAACCCCATTTTAGAGTATTTATTTTTATAGGGAATTTACTGAAGAATTGTAACATTAAAGTAAAATCCAAATAGAATCAATTGTATTTTTAAAATACAGAAGGACGCCAATCAGATCTCATCTGATATGGAAATGTACTTTTGCATTTCACACTCAAAGGGTTTTTGTTTTTGCTTTTTTGTTGTTTTGTTCTTGTTGTTGTTATTTTGTTTGTTTAACACAGATCTCACTCTAGTCCAGACTGGCCCCAAGCTCATGATAATTCTCCTGCCTTAACCTCTTTGGTACTTGGTGCCCAGTTTCAAAAAACATTTTTTTTTACAGTACACAGTTCAGACAACATCTTATTTCAGATTTTAAAGCTACATTTTAAAACATATTATCTAAATGCAGGAAGTGAGGGAAATACAGGAAAAATAAATCACAATCTATTTTCCCCAAAGAAGAAATGCATTTGAAAGCTTTTAAAATTTAGATTTCATAATCCATACCCATGGAAACTAAAGTGAAGCCTGCCCTTTTTCTCCATCCCTTGTTTGTCTTTATGGAAAGATGGAAGGCTGGTTTACACTCTCAGCCTGCAGGTCTTAGTGAGTCACTGAGAATGTTCACTGAAGTTATCTTGAGGGCCATTGCTAGAACACCTTTTCCCAGGAAGTGGCCTTGTGGAACGTTCAACCTTAGGTGGAATCTCTCTGGAACACATACCAGGTCAGGGAGGGCCTATTCTTCCTCCAGCTTTTTCCTGGCATATGTTCAGGTAGCAAAAAGATCAGGAGTTACCTCTGGCCTCTAAAGTGCCAAGGAACAAATCATTGATACTCTGTGGAGCCAGTCATGGAAAACCCTGGAAGGCTCACACAGCTGTCATCCAAAGTCCTGGCTTTGCTATGAGGAAACAGATTAAATAAGAAGCACACAATGTATTCCTGTGCATATGCTTGTACATATACAAGCTCCATTCTTTGCAGAATTAAAGCTCTTTGTTTCTATAGTAACCAGTACACTCATGTTTAAAAGGACAAAGGGGAATGAAGGTCAGTGAGATCTAGAAAGTGTATTTGTTTGCCATTTGATTTGGCAGAAGGCCAGCGTCCTGTGTGAAAACACATTTTTGAAATCCCATTGACATCAACTGGATGAAGAAAAGAACCTGGCCTATCTCCAGTGACCTTAGCTTCTCCAGACAAGTTTAAAGCTTATCAAGAACTGGGCTAAAACTCAGCCAGTTAAGCTAGAGAAGCCAAAAAAAGGCTTTTAGATATTGGTATACTGGTATATTATATGGTATAATGCCCATGTTCTGTGATGAGCATTTCTAGGAGTGACACATAACTAGATGCAAGAAGTTTAGCGTAGCATTGTATATTGTTAAATATGTTTTAAAAGAACTCAGGAAAGATTCACATCTTTATATATTTTTTGATTGTTTTGACCTCAAAGCTGGGAATAAAAGTCAGAGCCTTACACATGTCCAGCAAACAATACTGTTGGAATACACCTATAATTTCCTTAAAACATACTAATAATGCAAAAGGATGACAGAGCTTGCAGATGTTATATGAACATATTATAAAAGCTCGTTCTAGTGAAGATCATATTAAGTGAGCATAAAAAAGGTTACAATCAATTCATACACAGATTTCTCATTATATTGGGTATCTACAAACACAGTGGCATCATTAACAAGGTTATATACATATTATATTGAGAACCAAAGCAATCCTGGATGCAAAACTGCATCACTTACAGTCTCCCACCAAGACTACCTCATAGCCTGATAGATACACTCTAGGACATCATGCTCTGTACTTGACACTAAAGTTTTATCATAAAAATGAGACTCCAGCTACCTAAACCCTCCATCTCTGTAACTGGACCATAATTCTACGGTTCTCACATATTTCCATCCTTTTTGTGTCAAGAGTCAAACTGTGGGGGGAAAGCCAAAAATTCTTTTTGAGTCATTGAGAAGACAGCTAACTAAATTTGGCTGCCAAAAGATATCAGTTAGTGAACCCATATAAAGCAAATGTATGATATAACCTAGTGTCTGATTTTTGTTTCATTCATTCAGTAATCTGTAAAATTGCCTTTATATCTTTTAATTGGACCAAATTTGTCACATTTGCTTCAGTTTTTATTTTGTAGAGTTCTTTTTAAGTTTGATTGGCTGCCCCATTTTTTTTTAATTTTCTGATGTTATGGGGAAAGGGGGAGCATAAACAGTACTTCTGGGATACATTTTCAAGTATTAACCGAAGACTGCATTTGTCTAAGATATCTTTGCTATTGAAAACATGATGCTTTTGAATGTCATAGAGTGTATTTTTCTTTTTGCCTGTTTGCACTCTGTAATTGCACTTTGTAAGTTTGAAGAGCCACTCGTATAAAATTTCTATTAAAGATTCTAGTAGAACATAAAATTGTATTGCATTCACCTTAAAACTTATTTGACTATGAATTTTATCAGAGTACTGAATTGTATCAATTTGTTTGCAGCTAATATCAGCTTTGATAGTTATGTACCTTGACACAGTGAAGGACACTATAATTCATGGGTTATTGTCAGTTTTAATTTATTTTTGTTAGGAATTGGCAAAGATCACTATGGAAAAATAAAAGTACAAACTCACAAAAAGGCAGAAAAGTCTCTCTTCCTTTTTTCCTTCACTATTTGTATCCTAGCACATTAGGGGGCTTGAAAGTAGTGTCCTAGCTTTAAGGTGGGGTAACAGAAAGACACAGTATTCTTAATTTGGGAAAGATTCCATATATGTACCTCATTTTAGCGACTGATATACTGAAGTGTTGAAATAAAAGGATTCATAGTGATTTTGAAATTTTAGGTGTTATTGTGTTTTCAAAGAATATGCTAATGGGTGTTTTAATATGCCCTATGACAAGAAGTTTTTTAAGACCTATATCAGCCAGAAGAGTACTCATGATTCCTTCTCCTGTACCCCCACCCACAAGGCTCAGTTTCCTGGCTTTCCAGAGGAGAAAATAGCAGCTAGGCCACATGTGCTTCCTTGTATGTTGTTCCTACAACCTGCAAGTTATTTCGTGTTGTGCTTTTGTAGTGTGACCTAAATGTATACTTAACCACTAAGCCACCCACACCCAGATCCCCTCTAGAGGTCTTTATTGATTTATGACTTCCCTGAGCCTTTAGTAGCTTCGGGACAGTGAGGCCATGGCCTGTGACAACTGCATAGTAACTGAAGGCAAGATCCCACAGAACCAGCAAACTGAGTCAAAGTCTGAGTCTGAGAACTTACAGGGCAAAGCGAAGAACTGGGAACATGTTTACTTGTTGGCTCCCAAGACATCACCTTCACCCTATTTCTAGCTGTGTAGTCCTCAATATTACCTCATCCTTCATGGAGCCCATATAAGCACCTGAGTACATCCAGATCTTCGGAATTTTCTCTGTATATAGCCACCCTATATTTTCCTCCATGTGACCCATATACTGATGGCCATTATGCAGTGGATTTTTCTCAGCCTCAATACCTTTACTGAGTTCCAGTTGACTATATTCTACTCTCTATTTAATATATTACCTTATATTATATCTAATATGTTACCTTAGACAGTCCCAGTGTGGTTAATGGTAATGTGTTCAATAACTGGCTTTCCCTTAAAAATCTATCTGGCTTAACCAAAAAGACATTGGTAGGAAGGATGCAGAAGATTCAATAGAATCAAATAAAAAGACAAAGAAAAGGGCAGTTCTTGGGACTTATAAGGAGGATTATAAACTCCAGCCATTTTATATTTGAAGGATCATGGGTTTGGGAAGTCAGAACATCATGGCTTCATATGCAATATAGTTTTACCCTTTCACCTAGGAAGGACATTTTATTTGAGAAAAATGACAGCCTTTTATTTATTATAAAACAAATTAATTTATTAATGAATAATCCCCAAAGGAAAAGCACGGTGCTATTTCTAGAGAAGAATGGATAAATATTAAGCAAATAAACACCAAGTATCTAGTATGTAATTACAAACATGCATAAGGGTTGCAGAATTCTGGATTCTACAAGGCTGGGGAGATGAGGAGATAGTTCAGTTAAGAAAGAACTTCCCAAGCAAGCTTGAGGATCTGGGTTTGGATCCCCAGAATCATCATAAAAAATCAAGCATGGTGGTATACACCTGAAATTCTGGTGCTGGGGGTAAAGATAGGGAGACCCCTCAAACTCTCTGCCCAGTTTCTCTTGATTAATTTGTGGTCTACAGGTTCCATGTAAGATCTTGCTTAAAAAATAAGGAAGAACGTCTGACATTGACCTCTGGCCTCTACAGACAGAAGCACACGAGTGTTCATGCAACTACACAGGTGTGCACATACATACAGTAACACACACATGTAAATGCTTTTGGATTAGCTAATAAGGTATAATCTGAATGTATGAAATTGAGGGGACATTTCAGTTTTGGTCAGAGAGATGTAATGTGAGAATCTGATCTATAATTCTGTGGGAAGGGGGGTGGCATAGGCAAGAAATAATAGTAGTCAATACAAGTTCAAAAAAGTAAGGAGCCCTTACTTTCTCCCTTAACTTCTCTAGAAAAAGGTGGGGCTTAGATTAAACCTTGATTTTCTTCCTTCCTTCCTTCCTTCCTTCCTTCCTTCCTTCCTTCCTTCCTTCTTCCTTTTCTTACTACAAAAACTTGATTTAACCCAAGGGTGACTATGAGATTTCTGAGATGCAGATCTGTAAGATGATGCGTTAAGTGTTTAATCAATTTGTGGCAAGTCATGACAACAAGTAAGAATCTAACACAATTGCTCTTCCAGAATGACTGAGAGTAATTGCTTTGAGAAGACTCTCCAAGAGAAAGACAGGGAGACCTGCTAATGAAGTTTTGTAATGTATTAGAGGTAAACTGAGCAAAAAGTAGGCAGATACTGTCTGGGGGAATGAATGATAGAAAGGATTTTATCTACAGCACAGAGAGAAAACCAAGCGATTAAACTGGTACGATATAAAAATGAGAAAAAACAAACAAAGGGGAAAAGAAGGAGATTAATTTGATTTGAATGTGTTTAATCTAAAGTATCAGAAGGACATATAGGTAGAAATAGCATGCTTGCTGTGTTGACAGAACCTCAAAATTATATGCTGTATTATGATTTACAAGACACCTTCCCATCACCCATCTCTTTGTTTACAATGAGATGATGGATAAAGAGGAGTAATTACTCCCTGAGAGGGAGCTGGGCTGCTGTGTTAGCACTCACCTAGCACTGGGTTCTATGACCAGCACCAGAACAAAACAAAATAAAAATGGGCAATATAGTCTTCCAGAAGATTGTGATTTGCAAAGTCAGGAACTCATCCAGTATCCCAGAGATCCTGAGACCTTCATCTTACTCCAGCACTAGGCTGTACTATGAAATAAAGCTGGCATGGTGGGACCCTCGTCACAGTGACAGTGACTACTGTTGAAGCCAGAGAAATGTTTCCAGGGAATGAAGAGAGTGGGAAAACACAAAGCCAAACAAGCAAATAAACACTGGAGTACAGAGAGACTTTAGTAAAGAAAAGGAACCCTTGATAGTGGCATACACCTTTGATCCCAGCATTAGGGAGGCAGGGGCAGGCAGATCTCTGTGACTTTGATGCTAACTTGGTCTATAAAGCTAGTTCCAAAATAGTCAGAGTCACACAGAGAAACCCTGTTTCTACAAACCCAAACCCAACCCCCCACACACACATACACGGAGATCTTGAAGATAAAAGAAACAATATTCATCACCTCATTCAAGCATTCAAACACCAGGATTTTTCTACACACCCTATGTACACCACATCTTAAGGATAAGCAATAAAAGCTAAAACTTGGAATTTATATTCTTGCGATAGAATGGGGAAAATACATACTCATGGCAATAATAGTGGTGAACACTTACAAGTCACTGCTAAGCTTTTAAATATATAGCTTATTGTATCCTTTAAAGCATCCTATGAGGTGATTGTTTCCATAGATAAAGTGGGAACCAAGCATAACATACCCAGGTATTCCTGCATGGTGATGAATAAGAAGGCAATACTTAGCATGCTGTGACTTGGGACTGCTTTATCTCAGCTGGTTAGATAATCATCTCCATGGAGATAACATGAGCACAGACATAGAGAAGAGAAAGAGGCAGCCAAACCAACTTACAGATACAAGCGTTCCTACCGTTCTTACTGGGAGAGTAGGAGCTGTAATGTTCAAGGACGGTGCGATGACTTGTAGGCCAGAGAATGCTCTAGAAAAACAGGTAGCACATGAATGAAAGCTGCGGCCAAGTAGAAAATTTAAGGGATGCAAACTTTGCCATTTCGTAAAAACTTGAAATCAGTTTGAAATCATCACAGGATTTATAGATAGGATAGTGATATAATTTATATTTCAAAAAGACTATAGTCTATTGCTTTGTGGAAATCGACCAAACTAAGACCCAAACCTGAGAAGTGAGTTGGGACACTTCCATTGTACCCCAAATTGTCATAAATCTAGGGCAAAGATAGCAATGAGAGTAAGCAGCGGTGGGTGTAATGAAGAACAGTAGGTTTGGGATGTAGATAGGGAATACGTTAAATTAGCAGGACTTACTGATAGTCATATACAAGAAGATAAGTAGGAAACACGATATAAAACTTGGGACAAAACAATATTCCAGAAGTTTCTGCAATAGACAATCAGGTTCAAAATCAAGTAGAAGAAGGGACAGGAAAAAGAGGCATCCCTGGTTTGATTTTTACATTTTCTGCAACTGGGACAGTATTTCTGGTTGAGGAAGGCAGAGGCCAGATTGTACCAGAATAAGGAATGGTAATGGCTACTGCTAACTGTAACTATTTATACATGTGTATGTATACACACATATGCATCACACACACACACACACACACACACACACACACACACACACACACACATTCTTATTCAGAGTCACAGAGAAGAACAAATGACAAGCTATCAGCAGTTCCATTTTAAATTATCCAGCACTGGCGTCAACCAGATCCTCTGATTTTTCTCTGACTTTCTCTGTGGTCGTTTACACTGCTCATCGTGAAATGTTGACATCAGAGATGAGAATTACTGATAGATAGAAATTAGGGGGAAAGCCACTGATTTCCTTTCCCCTGAGCTCTGACACTCCTGTCCCGGGTATCTGAGAGCTGGCTCTCTCTCCCTGAGTTTCAGGAGAGGGACTGACGCGTGTGAGTCATGTGCGTGCGTGTGATTCCATCTAGGTTACAGTGGGAGAGCCTGACTGTGGGAATATAAATAAGCCCCTTATCAGTGGGCAGGGCCTCTGTATACATGGGCTGGGCAGTGGAACAGGAGGTTGACCCGGAGAACATGAACAGGAGCTGCCTTGAAACTTCATTCCCTCCACAGGCCTTGGTGTCTCCTGGACCCATTGGGAGCTCCACACACACTGGGTCATGAGAAGGACAGCTTGCATGAATGGACACAAATCTTAGCTGGTTGTTGTTATTGAGGCAGGATATAACAACAAAACGACGACCCACGGTACTTTCTGCCTTTTAAATTTGTCGTTTACAACCCTCCACCAGATCTACACCTCCAATGTTGTGTTCCATAGTTTTGGACCTAATCCCCAGTACTTTATCGCTAAATGTGTGTTTCTTTTCTGGCCATTTGCCACTCTATGATATATACTAGAAGAATTTACTCTCTATGACCAACGCGATGAAATTGTTGCTTTACTAGTACCTACCTAGGTTAGAATGAAATCCCAAACTAAGACTATGACAGAAATAGTATATGGGTTCAGCTCCACAGGATCTGAAATTTGAGTCCTAAAATTATGGGAGAAACTGACCTTGGAAATTAAAGGGAAAGTTGAAGGGAAAACCTGAATTATCTTTGACATAGAGAAAAGGCCAATGTAACATACAACAGAAGAACGGTTTACTATAGATGCTGATCAAACCCCTTGGGTAGTTTTTGCCGCACTGCTCTGCCTTTGACTTCATGCTTGAGAGAATTCCACAGGAAACAAATCCCAGAGGCCACAGAGTAGGCTGCAGCAGGCTTTCCTAGATGTATCTTTCAAAGTGAAAAAAAACACAACGTATATATTACTGTTTGCCAATAGCAGCAGAATTCTGTACCACTGTAGAGCAGTCATGGTATATGGTGTGTGTGTGTGTGTGTGTGTGTGTGTGTGTGTGTGTGTGTGTGTGTCTATGTGTGTGTGCACACGTGCACAGAAATTGGGTGTTTCATTAAATATATTGCTGCTTAGGCATCTTTCCTTAAAACTACATGCTAAATTAATATTTTATTATATTATAATTCTAAAATTTCCAGAAATGTATTATTTTATAAATATCCACTTCAAGATTTGTTTCAGTAAAATTTCAAAATATTGACAAATAACGGGGGCTTAAAAGTTCTTTAATTCTGACACCTTCAAAGTGCTAGTATCAACATTGTGATCTGTAGCTCTGTAGCATTTTATGTGTGATCTTTGGTCTGTCTAAAAGCCCAGTTTTCACACAAGTGAGCTGTTTTATATACACCGTGCTATATTCTGTTTTCATCACTTAGCAACAACATATCACATGACATTATGTGCCATTTAGTAGAATTTTTAATGACATTTTACACTTAAAGTAAATACCACACTGGGTGTATAGATTGTTCCCAGTTTTCCAAAACTGTGCAGAAGTTTTAATGGATTCTCTTAGAGCAAAATCTCTGATTACTTCTCCCTAATCAATAATCAGTAAATTATTAAAAATAGCATGTAAAATTTTGTTTTTGATACAATTCTCAGACAGCCTGTGACAAGGGCTGTTGATTAGGATGATGGCTATCTCCCAGCTTCTTCAAACGGGGGGTGGGGGGGTTGTGACAGAGGATCATGTGACCAAATGTGGGGCTTCAAACAGAAGGCAACAGTGAAAGCCTCTCAAGGCACAGTCAGCAAAAGTCGATCCAATATCACATGTGTAATGAACCCAAAGTGTTTCTGGTAGTGTTTGCCCAGGTGACATCATGTGACTTCATTGCAGCCTTGGTTCTGAGTGCACAGCAGACTCATTTGGCACTGCACAAAGCATCAGGTCACTGAGAGCCATTACTGCTGTCACTGAGAGCCATTACTGCTGTCACTGAGAGCCATTACTGCTGTCACTGACAGCCATTACTGCTGTCACTGACACATTACTGTATGAAACACTTTGGCCAGATCAGAGACTGCAGTATGTTATTAATGGCAGTGTTTTATTGTAAACACAAGTTTATAAATATAATGGTTTAATTACAGAAAAACAGGATATTTAATATTCTCCTATTGTCATTTTACAGCATGTAAATTTCAAACTAGTATATCTTGGTATTATATTGGGTTAGGTATTTTATTTTGAAACTTTCTACTTGTGTTGTTGCCTTGAATTCATATAAAAGAAAAATTAAATGAACATCGTCTTGGGATTAATACATAACTTCCCATCATGTACATATGAATGTGACATGAGCTTCTCATCATTGATGATTATAAAATTAAAATGTTGGTCAACTCGGAAAAACATTGCAAGTGCTCTGTGTCAAGCAGTCAGCCAAGATCTAATTCTTCATGTGAAAAAACAAGTCCAATTCACTAGAATTCAAACTTGTCATCTTTAATAAATGGCAAATTACTTGTATGTGAAATAGTTGTTTCAAGATAAATGTCTTCATGATTTGTATCAGTAAGTGTTCTATTTGTGTTATGTGTACATCAGGAGTCATGTAAAAAATCTCTTGGAATACCCTTGGCAGGGAATAGGGAGGCAAAGTTTAAAACAAAGGCAAAAGGAACACCCATTCAGAGCCTGTCCCACATGTGGCCCATACATATACAGCCACCCAATTAGATAAGATGGATGAAGAAAAGAAGTGCAGGCCGACAGGAACCAGATGTAGATCTCTCCCGAGAGACACAGCCAGAATACAGCAATACATAGGCGAATGCCAGCAGCAAACCACTGAACTGAGAACGGGACCCCCGTTGAAAGAATCAGAGAAAGGACTGGAAGAGCTTGAAGGGGCTCTAGACCCCATATGAACAACAGTGCCAACCAACCAGAGCTTCCAGGGACTAAACCACTACCCAAAGACTATACATGGACTGACCCTGGGCTCCAACCTCATAGGTAGCAATGAATAGCCTAGTAAGAGCACCAGTGGAAAGGGAAGCCCTTGGTCCTGCCAAGACTGAACCCCCAGTGTATGTGATTGTTGGGGGGAGGGCGGTAATGGGGGGAGGATGGGGAGGGAAACACCCATATAGAAGGGGAGGGAGAGGGATTAGGGGGATGTTGACCCAGAAACCGGGAAGGGGAATAACAATAAAAATGTAAATAAGAATACTCAAGTTAATAAAGATAACAAAAAAGAAATCTCTTAGAAAAGAATTCTTAAGTGGAGTTTAAGAAATGCTGGCTTCCTCATTCTACACAGCTCATGGACAAATATTTTCTTGAATTTTGGTTGTCTTCCTGCTATTTAAAAGCTTGTGATTCTACTGCTGAGAGAAAAAGAATGATCAAGAAAGACACAGAAAGAAAGTGAGAGGGGAGCTAGATAGATATATTCAAATAGGGTTAATATTGATTACCTATGGATTGTGAAAAATCAACTTTGCAAACATTCATGAATTATACAAATTTCTACAATCGACATTGAACTTTTAAAATTAGAAAACTTTGACTAAAGAAACACACAGAAAAGATATACTCTCCGATCTTAAGTCAATCTTTAAAAAAATAAAAAATGCTTAATTTTATCTATGTACCACAGAACTTCCCAGTGTCCATCACTCAACAGACAACTCTCCAAGACTCAGCAGAGAAATCTGAGGACTTAGTAAATGGTTCCCTCATATCACAATGAACTTTCAGAACTGTTTTAGGATAAAAATTTAATTTTAAAAATTAAAATTAAAAATTTTACCAGTCTGTGTTCTCTTTAAAAACAAATAGAACTCATGGAATTTATCTGTCTCTATCTCTCTCTCCATCCTTCTCTGTCCTTCTCTCTCCATATATATCTTAATATATATTAAAAAGGGTTTTAGTAGAGTGGATTACAGGACATGGTCAGGCTAGTCCAAAAATTGCGGTCTCCCAATGGAAAGTTCAAGAATTCAATTCTAAAATTTGATTGCAGCTGGTCTTAACTCTATACTGGAATCCCAAAGAAGTAGGTTCTAATACAACTGAAAGAATGCCTCAGCAGGATAAATGACCTTGCCAGCAAGAGGGAGTCCAGATATTAAGCTCCTAGCACTGCTCTGGGGACACTCTATGTCACTGTCCTCTTTGATATTGTTTAACATCCAGTAGCCTTTGGATCTATGACTCATTTGAGACTTACTAGAAAAGCTTTGTCCGCCATACTTTCAACCACATTTAACCTTTAAGTTTCCCAACAAACCCCTATTCTTTTCCTAAATTAATATTAACAGGGAAGCATTAATATAACTGATACTTATCAGCCTATAGAATCTACAGTTTTTCCATCTTGGATGACTACTTTCTCTTTAACTGCCATGGAAAGTATATAAGTAACTTTATGCACGTGTTTGATGAATCACTCTTACTGTACAATGAGCCATGCTCGAATACACCCCAAACTAAAGCAAGACAGAACCATGAAACATTTGCCTAAAGACACATGTGGAGACCCATGATACCTAACTCCACCTGGCAGCCGACAAAGCTGACTCGCTTTGGCGTCACACTTTTCCTTTGTCTCTGTAAAGTGCAGGCACGTTTTCAAGACGAGATTTCCTGAGCAGTAATCCTTCTTGTAATGAAGCATAATTGTATAGGCATCTACTCATAGAGTTAGCAGATTCTGTTAACAACGCTACCGGGCTGGCAGGAGCTAAAAGGCTTTCCTTTTCTACAAATCGTGGAATGAAGACAGCAGATTCCTTTGAGAAAGGCCAGTGTCTCTGAGGGAGAGACTTTGTATCATGTATTAGCGCTTCACTTCATTAACACACAGTTGTGTGTTATATGAAAGGAAGGTTGTCCTATCTGGAGAAGGTCTTTTTTTTTTTCAAGTTCCATTCATTTGCCTGCAAAATACAGGGTGTCTTCATTCTTTTTTTTTTTTATCTTTATTAACTTGAGTATTTCTTATTTACATTTCAATTGTTATTCCCTTCCCTGTTTCTGGGCCAACATCCCCAACCTTTCCCCCTCCCCTTCTGATATGGGTGTTCCCCTCCCATCCTCCCCCATTACCGCCCTCCCCCCAACAATCACGTTCACTGGGGGTTCAGTCTTAGCAGGACCAAGGGCTTCCCCTTCCACTGGTGCCCTTACTAGGCTATTCATTGCTACCTATGCAGTTGGAGCCCAGGGTCAGTCCATGTATAGTCTTTGGGTAGTGGCTTAGTCCCTGGAAGCTCTGGTTGGCTGGCATTGTTGTTCATATGGGGTCTCGAGCCCGAGAAGGTCTTTCTTGAGAGGACAAAATGATCGCACTATTAAGTATGATCATCCCACACAGCAAGCTAGAGTGTATATGGTGGACACAGAGAAAGGTTTGGCAGGCCAGCATGGAGGCAGTGCATAGAAATAAGGCGTGTCGTAGAGATGGAGAAGGCATCAACACACAACTCCTGCCTTTTCTCCATATTTTCCCAAGTATCAGAAGATTCTGTAACTTGTATAGTGAAATGTATAAAGCCATCCAGCCCTATAATCTTCCCTTTTCCAATAATTATCCTTCTGGTAGCTCAGGATGGCTTTCTCAAAGATCAACAGTAATATAAGCAGGATAAGGCCTATTTTATTGGTTGTATTTTGAGTCAGCTCTCAAGATAAATCAGTTAAAGTGGATAATGCTCATGGAGTAAACTAAGTCTGGTGCTGTTTCATTGACATGCACAGGACTAAGACAACTGAGTAAAATGGAACAACAAACATAAGCTACCAGGAAGAATATTAGTACTAATGGATGAGAGGCCTAAGGTTCTAAACTAAACTCACTTACTTCCAGCACTAATAAGCAAGCACCATTTGATCCAGTCAATGTCTTCTCTTCTCAGTGAAAAGCCACCAGGAACTGGTGAAGTTGGGCAAAGCCATGTGTGTTGGCAGCAGAGTGGAGTCAAGAAAGAAATTTCTGGGGAAATGCTGTTAGCAAGGATTTATTACAGGGCTTGGGACTGAGCTGGGTGATTCGGGGGACAATTTAAAGAAGCAATGTTTGCTCTGTACTGGGTACCATCACAAAGGATGATTCAATAACAGAGCATTAAACATTTTAAAGTCACTTACATGAGCTGAGAGAAGATGTTTGGTCATTTTTCATGATGGTTTTGCAACTTTGTCTTGTGCTCACTCTCTGAGTGAGTGACTTTAGTTTTGCCATGGTTTTGAATGGCCCCCTCTCCTCCCCGAATTTTATCTGAATATCATCATTTCTCTTCTGTGGAGAATGCCACAGCCTAGCTTTTAAATTTTGTCTTATTCATGGTTTCTTAGGTTGCTTTTTCCTACATTCAGTACATATTTATGTGTTTCCTGTTGATGTACCATTATTTGGGATGAAGTGGTAGAATGGAGCACAAGCAGACAGGTCCACTTCGGGAAGCAATAAAATGGCCATGGGTCACCATGGGTGCACCAGACTCCTGGCTTCATCATTGTCTCCCTGGGTAATTCTGCCACAGCTGCTATTAAGCAAGTAGTAATCAATTATATGTACCATTATCACTAGAGAAGACAGATTTTGAAAAGGCCATAAAGGTATGAAACTCTACAAGAGGAGTACGAGTTCTATGTAGGTGTGCATGAGGGAGACTCAAACAACTCTGGGAGAAATTGACAAGTGTCCGAGGGGAAGAACAATATTTAAACTAAGCCTTGATATAGTTTAGCTTAAGTGTATCCTATATGGATGGAAAAGAAAATTGGAGAAAATAAAACTTAGAGGGAAGCAAGTAAGAAATTCTTGAAGAATCCATGTTTGGTCTGTCTAGATTTGAAGGAATGGAAGATGGGTGGTCAGACTGAAGTAAGCAGACAAATTCCATGGGACCAGAGATGCTATTCAGGATGTGGGACCATGTTTTGAGAATAGATTACACCAGCAATACCTGTACTTATCCTTGTCCAACAGTTTATAGGGATCACTGCTGAACAACTTCACCAGGTACTTGATTAAAATTTCTTCTTTTAAATCTTGACTCTGTCACAGAAACCTTAGATGATAGTGAAAACGTTTGGGGTGTTAGTGTTGCATATTTACAAAGCTCTACATTGTGCCCAGTGGGTAAGACTTGGAGAAATGGAGGTAGAAGGATGAGAGGGATAGTCAAATAGAGCCATGCTTGTAATTAAGTTCACTTGCCAAGTTCTAGACAGCTGAACGTAAGCTGTAGACTGGGGTTGTGCCTCTACATTGACTTGAGGTTTGGATCTGAGTCTAGTAGTTCATAGGCTTCGATTGTTTGTTTTTTCCCCCTTTAAAAGAGTCATGTTTTTGCTTGTAATTTTGTTTGCTATTTTGATGTCATCAACATTTTACTCTTCCAAGTAGCTTAGTAGCTATGTTAGGCACTGGACAAGCGGATGCAAATGGGTTCCTCTAATGGAGGTCTTTGCTGGCACAAGCTATGAACACATAGCTTCATCGGATAGAGCTAAGCTTAAAATTAACAATCAAACAAACAAAATTCTAGCCTAACAAATAACCTCCCTCAGCTACTGTTCATGTGATTTATTTGAAAGAAAAACATGACATTACTTGAGAGGATAAGGGATTTTCTATGAAGAGAGCTGAAGAAAATGAGAGAAGGTGAGTGATTGTTTTCTCCCAAACCCCTGGATTTCTGCTGACACCATCTGTTAGGTTTCCTGTAGACATTTCTTTAATCTTTTCTTTACACCTGACCACTTCTAGGTCCTTGTTCTAATTGAATACAAAGCACACACAAACTTTCTCAAATTATAACACCAGAATGTGGCTATTTAGAGTCTTTTGAGTTTGAAGTCTTCTCTCTTATCCATGCTCAACACATCCGAAATCCAGGGATCAAAACCTTCTCATCTTCGTAAACACCCACTACTAGGAAAATGTAGTTAAACCTAACTGCCTATTAAAGTGAATATCACTTAAATGCCACATGACAAGGGAACAAAAGTCAGTCACAAAACTAGTTGACTCTTCTTACAGTATTTCCCATAGAACTGGATATAAATGTTTTGTCTATGAACTTTGACCATCCATCCTGACCACACATTGAACTGAAGAGACCAAGAATTTCTTGGGGTAACTCATTTTTTATAAACACCCCTTATCATAATGAGGATAGAGCTGAGAACAATAGCCTAATACACACAGTCACTGTATGAACCTTATAGGACAGAAATGCCTGGCTCATACCCAGGAGACATGCATGGATACAATGGTCTGGAGCTTGGCTTCCATGTAATAACTTTAAAAAGTCCCTGCTGTTGGTTTTTTGTGCAGCCAGGCAGAAAAGATGGCCTCACTGATCCCCTGCCTCTTCTGCTTAAGAGGTTGTAGAAATAGTGACTCAGACAATAGTGACTCTTGAGGGCCAGAAGAACTATTTGTAATAATAACTCACATATATTTAGTGTTCATACTTTGATTTCTCTTTGAATCATATAAATATTTTATATTTACTTTTTATATAGTAGATTTCAGCATTTTTTTCAAGGATTCATATGATACTGAATAGTCATAAAATGTCTATTTTGAGAAGTAGAAGTACTTCTGTCATCTCCCTCTATTTACTAGTGATTTTAACTTTCCTCAGATAAAACAAAAGTTAATTCTTGTGTCTTAGGTTAATTCTTGTGTCTTATTTGCCTAGATGTGCTCAATAAATGCTGTAACCTGAGCAATGTTCATTCTGTCGACCCCTCTTGAATTGTTAGGTTTGCCTCAGTGAATTCTTCTGGGAAACTGCTCCATGCCCCATCTGGCGCTGGGACTGCAGGCACAGTGAACTTGAGTGCAAGAAGCTTAAATTCCAGGAAATGAATTAGACAGTTGGATCTCAGCTTCCGGGATGACACCACACCCCACATCAGGAGAAATGTGCCTCGGCAGAGCTCCCGGACTGCCGTGAGCAAAACCATACATGAGCCTTGCTTTGTCAAATGAGCAATCAGGAGTCAGCCTGTCGGAGGTTGCTGCAATCCCCCTGTCAATTTAAATGAACAAATTCCAAGACTTTGAGCTTCCTCTTGTAAAGAACTCAAATGTCACAATCACAGGAATGCATGAGCAACACAAAATTTCAGAAACTGATACTCCTTAATAGATGCTCAAAATGCCTTGGTCAGGTTAACATGTAAATCAATAATTTCCCCCATCAGAAGACCTATGAATGTATAGCATGGCCATTCTTTATGTACAACTCCCTTACACTTGTAATACTTAAAATGGATTTCTATGTTTAGAAGATAATCTTTTATGAGGAGTTTTTTAAAAAAAAACTGATTAAAATAAAATCATGGATGAGAGAGAGAGAGAGAGAGAGAGAGAGAGAGAGAGAGAGAGAGAGAGAGAGAGAGAGAGATCATTGACATTTTTATGGGGGAACCAATATGGCCTTCCTTGAGGTTATGTAAAATGGAAGAAGGTCAAGGAAAGCCTGAAAAGTCTCATCTCTCGCCCTCCCCCAAACTGATGCAGTATCTGATCTTTGCCGTCCTTTAAGGCCAAGAGCAAATGAGTCTGCTCTCCATATTCAGGGAAACTAAGGCCTCATTGGGGGCTCATCACAGTGACAGCTAGGTCTGAAGACAGAAGATCTGAGATGCAGGCTCACTGCCCGTCTCATTCCGAGACTCCTTGGAAAGGACTGAGACAGATAAGGAACAGCCACCAGTACCCCTGCCTTCCTCAGATCACATCCTGGTTCACCAGTGCCTCCATACACTGGTAGACTGAGAGAGTTTAGCCAAAAGCAAATCTGCTTGTAGAAAATACAATTCTTCTTTAATTTTAGCATTCAATGTTACTGGTTTGGGGATCAAAGATTCTTTAGAGATATTAAGTAGGTAATCAGGGTAATGGAGAAGATCACGTCCTGAAATAGTTGTGCATGGTGGTGTGGAACCATTAAAAGAGCTGACTGAAAAAGAATGTATGTGTGGTGGTTCAAATAAGCATGGCCCCCATAGGCTTATATATTTGAAAGCTTAGCCATCAGGGAGTGGCATTGTTTGAAAGGATTAGAAGGATTAAGAGGTATGGCCTTAGCCCATTCCAAACCAAGTGTCTTTCTCTCGGCCTATAGATCCATTACATGCAGCTATGCTCCCTGCTGTGATGATAGTGGACTAAACCTTTGAAACACAGTAAACAAATTGCTGACTAAGTGCTTTATTTTATCAGAGTTGCCTTGGTCATGGTGTCTCTTCCCACAGTAATAGAACAGTAACCAAGACACCATGCTATGCTGGAACCAAGTGTGTGTGGGGTGGTGGGGTGGGGGTTAGTTTGAGTTTTTTGCCCAAATCCGAAAGCCATTTATAAGAATGGAAAAGTATTAGTCTTCTTTCAAAGTTACTTGTAACTCGAGTTCTTCAACATGATAACCACAAACACTTTAAAATGTGCCTTGAAAAATTCATCACCACAAATCCTCCGACTGAAGTGCTTGGGTTAGAATCTCAGAGTCTGACCTAAAATGAGTGTAGTTTGTTAATACTCTTTGCTGTCTTACAAATGCTATTCTTAGATTATATGCTTCTCAAAGTCTATCCACACCAATCTTTTATTGTCCTTTAGAGTGAGGTAATAAAGAATGATGATTGGGGGAGGGGTAGGGAAAATCCCTACAATAATCTCACAGCTGGCATGCACTGGGTATCACTTTCTTTTTCTGAGGAGCAGAACGGTGATCCACCTGCTTCTTTTAAAGATTAGATCCTGACTAAGAGAGCATATTCATCGTGCCATGCAAACAGGAGCATACAGCAACTGTTGCCTTGTTAAGATAAAGATACTGATCGAAACTCGAAACAAAGGCATACGAGATTGTACCAGAGAGAGCAACGGGGCTATATTGGCAGCATCAGCGGGTGAAGAGAGACGTAGAGTTCTATCAGTTCTCTATTGCCCTGTGTATTACTATCCAGAGGGCTTTATCAAATAGTCCTTAGATTTTCCAGAAGAAGGATAATCACCACTTATTATTGCAACATTGTAATACTGAAACTTGGTCAGTAGTTACTTTTAAGACTAGACATAAAAGTATACTCTGATACCTAAATTAATATTTATACGAGCTGTAATTGGCATGTTTTAATAAGTACAATATCATTCTTAGGAGTGTCAGATGTCACATCTCTCACAAATTGCATATATTTGAAGAGGTCCTCCTGAAGTTTTGTTAGTAGGATAGGAAAAGATTAGACCTGGAGACCAAACAAAAAAGCCAATTTTATTGGGCAAAATGCTTTGCCTTCATCTGGCGATGGATTTCACTATTTCATGTCACCAGTTTCCCAGAATTAGAGTATTTCTCATTAAAGAGTCCTCTCCTCCCCTTGATTGTGGTTTGTATAATTTAAAAACTAATATTTTTGAGCCATTTTGGATTAAAGCACAAATCTGCTCTTGCAAAACTGAATATAAGGCCGTGAGTTTTAAGACCAATCATTAAAAGATTTGGAAAAAATCATTTAGGGTGTTTGTTGCATGGGCAGGTTCCTAGAGTCCTCCCTAGGTGTAAGGAGTCAAACTTTCCAAACACCACTGAACATTTTTGATAAGTACTTCACTTGATTGTTGACAATATTAAAGATTTTTTTCTTAACATTTTATGTCAAGCGTGATAAAAGTGGACCCTCCCTGAAGGCTTACATTGGTGAGGAAGGCTTAGATTAATCACCTCTTATGGAATACCATTAGACTATCTAGAAGAATCACTAAGAAACATTTCCACAGGTACATGGTGGTGGTAGTGATGGTTGTGATAATGGTGATAGGATTATATTAAACATTATTTTCTGAGGCAGGAACTCTCAATATAGCCCAGGCTGTTTCAAACCTATAGGAATGTGCCACCACCCCTCCCAGGATGGCAATAGTCTTGACCTAAATGTAAGAGATTTTTGAATCTCTGATTTCAAAGGCATTACAGACTTACATATTCCCTCGGTCCAAAATAATCACTGTGAGGATTTATTTATTTTTATTTTATTTATTTGGATGTCTTCCTAACAAGTTTGTCTATGTATCGCATGCATGCCCGGTGCCCAGAGAAGCCATTAAGAGGGCATCTGATCCCCCGGAACTAGAGTCAAGGATGGTTGTGAACTTTGTCATAGGTGCTGGGAATAGGAACCAGAAGGGTAGTCAGTATTTTTAGCCTCTGACCTTCTCCAGCCCCCACTGTGATGATTTTAAATGGCTGGCATAGTCTTCACTTCTGTTCCACCTGAAGGCACTTCTCTGACCACTCCTTGCTCTATTCCAGGTACTGAAAGGATAGCAATGGATAGATGAGAAATCTTGGTTAGTCCCTGCTGAACGTGTATGAGTCGACACCAATGGCTGTTTGTTAATCCCTCAGCAAACACGTTTTTCAGTGATGTGAACGGTAACTGAAATGTGAACTTGTAAAACCTCAACTCACCCCATAATTTTTCATGCCCCAGCAAGGTTACTTCCAGAAGGAATGTGCTAAGGGTAATTTTGGAGCCAAAACGGTAAGACAAGTCCAAAAAAACATGATCTCTGTGCTTGTGCTTGGGTACATTGGCATTTATCACCCTGTCTGAGCCAAGCGGTGACATCATGTTACTCCTCTCTTCCCAACCCTTCAATGGAGCCCTTGGCATCCTAGATAAAAGGCGCCTAGGCCTTTGCATGGGTTGGTGCCACCTGAACTCTTACCACATTAACCTTTGCTTGATTGTCTTCTACAGAGCAAATTCTACCAGACTTAAAGCCAAGTCTATGCTGTTGTCCTGCTGAACTCAGTCTTCAAGGCGAAACGGAAGTACTGTGCTTTCTCAGAAGCCTCTCCCAACTCTGACATGTAGACTGGCGCTCTTTGAAATGCATTAGTTCCATTCTAAGACTTCAGACCAGGGGGTTGGGGATTTAGCTCAGTGGTAGAGCGCTTGCCTAGGAAGCCCTCAGTTTGGTCCCCAGCTCCGAAAAAAAAGAACCAAAAAAAAAAAAAAAAAAAAAAAAAAAGACTTCAGACCATAGCATTTATCACACTTCATTAGCTGCTTGGTACAATTATTTTTTTTTAAAACAACTTAACTGTTTTTCTTTAATAGGATCTTTGTGGGGTTTTTGTATCACTAATAATTACACAATATAGTCAGTCAATCATGAAATATCATCTAAATGAAATAATTGTCTCGAAAGAACTTCTAGCCAAAGGGTGAAATATTATTTAGTATATACAATTACGAGTGCTTTGGAAATCCCATAATGCTTGATGCTTTTAAAATGCAAGTTTTATTAAATCAGTGGTTCTCATTTTGTTGCTAATTAAAACTCTCAAGCACGATCTGGTTATCTGTTTAATTCTACCTGGGCTAAGCACTATTATTTAGCCATGAGCAGGGCATACCGTTCATCATGGGAACCAGGAGATGTGCTCAGTTTTGTGGATATCCAAGCCCAGTTCTTTGCACTTGACAGTTCTCCATGCCAGAGCGCCATTAAGATTCCCTACCTTTTTGAAGATCTGAACACTTTTATCTATACCCGGGACTCCTGAGTTTGTTTTTATTGTCTGTTTAGAGATCTTTGGAAAGAAGCTAAGTCATCAAATACTACAAATTCAATTTAGTAATACTTAAAAGAGCTTTTCCTTCCAGGTCTCATCTTTGGGACCTTATAGAACAATCTATGTCCTACTTTTTATTTTCCCAATTCTCTGAGTCCACAGTTTTAATGACCACAATAAGAGTGACACATCTATCACTAACATGTCCCGTTGGACTTGACACTTGAAGTTCAAGGCTTAGACATGCCTTGGCATGTTCCCTGAGTCTGATCTCTCTCTCTCTCTGCCCTCCTTCTGGCTTCAGGCTTAACCCTGAGAAAGCCGGATCATCTATGGAATTTATGACATTATTTTGAATCAAAGTTCATTGCTTGCCTTGGTTCTTCTGAGTTGTCTTACTTAGTCTATGCTAAAGTAAACCTCAGGTGACGTTTATAGTCTTGATTAACAGGAAACTAATTGTTGAAGTCGGTGAAAGGCAAAAATTCTTTTTGTGTGAAAGTCCACAGTACCTTTGAAGACATGCATAAAATGTGAGTCACCAATGTGAGTGAGTTCATTATGTATCCCTATGATTTTACCTTTTTCTTTTTTTGAAACAGGATCTTCTGTAGCCCGGGTGTGCTTTTAACTCACTACATAGCTGAGAATGACTTTAAACTTCTGTATCTGTTGCCTTTCCTCCAAGTGCTGGTCTTCCAGGAGAGGGCCTCCTTGTTGTAATTATATAAAAGTAAAACGGTAATGTTTTGGTCTTTTACCCTGCTAGGTCCTACACCTCAGTGCCCCAGATATCTGCTAGATATCTTGGCGGAAACACAGCCCAGCCACACACTTTCTTACACTCAAACTCTCACATAAAAGAACACACAACACAATAATCTTAGATCCAATTGGTAAGATATAATTGCCCACTTAAACATACAAAGCCCAGTACCATCTATCCCTTGCACCTTTTATTTGCCAGGTCTCCAGCTTCTCCTTCTCCCACAACGACTCCTCGCTTCTCCCCTCTTTCCATCTTTTCTTTACTCACTCTCCCAACTATATCAACTCTTCCATGCTTTAGTTTCTCCTCCTACAACGACTCCTAGCTTCTCCCCTCTCTCCATCTCCTGTCTCCTCTAACTCTTCTCAGTTCCCCTTCGTGTCTCTAAACTGTCAACAACACCTCCTCACTAGTTTATGCTCTACCAACTCAATTTACAACCCAACTCTAATCATTAATAAATTTATACATAACAACTACATTCATTAAAATCATTGTAGCATTTTAGCACTCTGTTTCTCTGCTTATGTTAGGTTATATCCAATTCTGATATCCTTTGCTAAGATTAAGGTGCTGTGCCAAATGGGAAGTTAGAAGCTTTATGAAATGATGAAATTATCTATCTTTAAGAAAAGGGCAGCATGTGAGAGGATTAGAAAAATAGAAAAAAAAAAAAAAAAAAAAAAAAAAAAAAAAAAAAAACAATGTTTTTCATTGAAAACAGTAATGGGCCACAAAGCTGGTCTAGAAGTAGTACATACGTCATCATTTAGCTTTTAATTTTTCCAGTCCTATTAGATAAATACTAAGTTAGAGCAATTAAACTTTAATTAGAAGTATAATGGGAACTTCCTGTGTATCTTGTCACCTCATTGTGATTCAGTGGGTTCGGCCCTTTTGTCAGCTATAGTCAGTGCTGATGATTTTGGGCTGGGAGCCAGAATTGTGTGACTGGCAGAGACTGAGAGCCCAGCAGAGACTGGGGCGGCTGAACTTTTTCACTTACTGCAAAGACGCACTGAGTGCCTAGGGTTCTAGGTTTCATCCTGAATAAGACGTGTCAGAGGCCGCGCAGCCCTGCAGTGGCAATCGGCTGAAGAGCAGTTATGTCCTTGTCTCGGTTGTGTGAGGACAGATGTGGAGGAGGAAACTGTTTTAGGCATCAGTGGCTCCATTTTTATAATGTAATAATGAGCCTGAATACTCTGTAAAGAATATTTTAGAGATTAAAATCCAGTCAAGTGACCCCATCTGACCTCTGGCTCCACTGTCTGTATCACAACAGGCGGAACACGGAAACCACATGAATAAAGGGCCAAATATATAAGGAATTCTCATGTACTGATGAAAGCCGAGACTCTAAAAGCCCAGCACTTATCTCCTCAAAGGCTATCACGCCAATAATGGAACTACCTCACACTAGGCACGTTCCTTCTCCCTCTCCCTCTCCCCCTCCTTCTTTCCCTCCCTCTCCCTCTCCCTCTCCTTCTTTCCCTCCCTCTCTCTCTCCCTCTCCCTCTCTCCCTCCCTTTCTCCCCCCCTCTCTTTCTCTCTGTCCCTATTCCTCCCTGTCACTCTCTTTGTCCCTGTCTCTCCCTCTCTCCTTCCTTCTTTCCTTCCTTTCGTTTTTTAATTTCTGAAGGATTTTTTTTTTTTTGCCACGAAGCCTCTCTCTGTTGTCCAGACTGGCCCCAAACACATGGAGTCCTCCATAAACCTCTTAAATACTTGAATTATCAGCCGAGCCAATACTGGTGCCAACAGGGACCCAAATTCTAATACACAAAGCTACAGCAGAAAAGCCATCTCCAGACTGTAGCTATAGAATCCAAGAATATTACATATGCAATGAAGAATGCCAGGGAGAAGATTCACAGTTTTACAGTGAGGAAAGCAGAAGAGAGCACCATGTTTGAAGGGGCACACGTTAAGTAGATGAAGGAAGGGAAAAGCATACTTTCTGGGAGAAGGATGCCTTTTGTAGTGATCAAAGATATGAAAATGGAAGGTGCAGCTAAAGTATAGTGAAAACAGAGGAACGGGGCCTGAAGGTGACGTTGGGGCTCATTGAACAGCTGACTTACTATCTACCAGTATTTTGCGGAAGTAACCAGATTCTGTGGTAGCCACTTTAGTGTAGATAGGTAGAAGCCAAATCACACCAAATCTTTCTGTTAAAATGTCATTATTTCTTCCTATTGAAAAATCTCCTAGTTAGTAGAGTGCCACAATCCCAATTCCTTTACAACAAGCATTTTCAAAAACACAGCTGTTGCCACCGAATCAAATTCCATTGCGTCCAACACTGTATTTTCGTTATCTACACATCCATTGATGGACGTCTATGTTGGTTCCGTTTTCTTGTTACTGTAATAAGAGTGGGTGGATCCAGAAAATGAATGAGCTAACCTAAACACAGAAAGATAAGATATACATGTTCTCTTTCATATGATGGTCTAAGACTATAAAGTATGCTTGCATATAAATAAAAATGTCTAATTATGGGTAAAACCTAAAAATTAGAAAAAATAAACCAAGATAGGCTAAAATTACCTTCTGAGGATAGAAGGTAGACATGGGCCATGAAAAAGGAAAGCAGCTAAGTAAGAATACAAGAGGGGATTGGGGTAACAGGGTGGTGGGTGGGGTAATGGGAGAATGGGGGAGATGAGGAAGACGAGGAATCAATAAAACACTTTTTTCAAACTTTGTTTGGAAATGCTGCAATGATATTTAATACCTTGTATGTGTTTTGGATGACAGTTATTCATTTGAGGAATACCGAGGTCACATTTTTATCTTGTTCATTTATTCATTTCATGTGGACACAAACCAATGAGTTCTCATACATAGCGCATAAATTCACATTGTGCTTCTGTTTATTTTAATTTAAAGGATGTAGCTATGTCCCTTAGGGACAGGGCCTCTTGGAACTCTCTCTGTCCTTGAGGATTTATACACAGAGAATAGTCAAAGGGGTGGGAGAGATACTTCTTTTAGTGAGGTGGCAACTGGTAAGATGTCCCTGGCCCTGAAGGTGACTCTAAAGAAACTCCCTGTATCATTTGTTCCTGATCATTGTTTCCTGAGGCAGGAAAGTAGAAGTAGGGCCTGACTGGGCAAAGGAAGCAGTGAGCAACAGTGGGAAAAGCAACAGGAGAAGGTAGCAGGCGGCAAGCACAACTGAAGTGCATTCTGTAGACTTACAGAATGTGATAAGGAAAACATTATTATATACACTTAATATGTAATAATACTTTTAAGACCTATAATTTCAATAATCTTTTGTATAGAAAATATAATATAAATTCAAAGAATTTTTAACCCCTGAGAGGTAACTTTGAATTCAGACACAATAAATGATTAGGGAGAATGTCAGGTATGTGTGGAAGAGGCACGAAGCTCAGAGGTGACCCTTCAGAGGAACTTTTCCAGTGTGTGTCCACTGCAAATCTAAACTGCAGAGAGACTTTGGATCTCCTAAAGCAACTGCCTACATTGCATTCTATGCTAGTTCAAAGAAGCCACCTTTGGCTTGCAGCTAACTTGATGCTATCAACATTGGATTTCTTTTCTTCCTGGGGCAACTTCTTCCTCTCCATCCTTTGGAAAGAGAAGACCTAATGTTGACAAAGAACAATGCTCTTTATCTGAGTAGGTCTTGTGTTTTCTTGGTTCCTGACTCTGGTTTGTTGGGCTGTCCTCCAGGACCCAGTCTGTTGCTAGCTGTGGTTTGGTGCTTAGGGACCACAGTCACTCTGTCAGGATACTAAAGACTGTTTCTGTTCCCCCATTGCTTGGTGTGTATCCATGGGTGTGGGAGTGAAATGGCTTAAGGGCTCCATGGCTTGCTTTTTCCCTCTGCCCCAGTCCCTGGCAGCTTGCCCTCTGATGCCAACTGACTCAGTCATTCTCTTGAAGTCACTGTCTCCTCTGGATCTGGTTCATGTTTTCCCCACCTTCCCATTTCCTCTGCCTGGAGCTCTCATTCTAAAACAGAGAGATGCTTTCCTAAAGAGAAGAGTGATATCATATCCTTTCCAAAAACTGTTTATCTTATCCCTGGTCCATGATGCGTCCAGCAAGTCTAATTCTCTTTAGATGAGAAAGATCCCATTAACTTTGTCATTGAATCAAATTAATTTTAAATGTGCTGCAGCATCTTTGGTAATGAGGATAGTCCACAGAAGAGCGTTTCACAATAAAAAAAGGTGAAGTAAAGATTTATTCCTACTTACCTACTGTCATACATAGTAAGGATTTTTACCAATGCTGTTTGCCAAATTAGCTACACCTGTAGAAGACAAGACTTCTGGGTCACCTCAAATGCCATGTGCTCCTCTCTTAGCATATAGTAGTAAGGTTCATCTATGGGGAAAGTGTAGTTATTTCCTGATTTATCTACTTCTTTAAGGGTACAAGTTAATTAGAAACTATATTTTTTATGTTGGTTTCAAAAATAAGAAGACGGATAAATACAGGGAAGAAAACAAAAATCATCCACAGACTAGCAAAGTTAACTCTAGGGATCACAGAAGTCACAAATTCCAAAGTGAGTTTCTGTGTTCTCATCTTGGGTAGGCTGGAGTAGAGACTAGAATGGGCAACGAGAGAAAAACAACTGCAGCCAATGGCATCGCAGTATTCTCAAGTGGGTGTTGAAGATGAACGTCATTTCCGTATTAGTGCAGAGTGTCACAGCTGTGCCTCAGCAGAGAGTAAGACAGGAAGGTCTGTGTGTAAAAACAAAGGGAAAGGTAAGAACAGAAGCCCTTTATCTCTGCAGTTCTTGTGGAACTTCCTGAAGTGCTCTGGAAACCACGTGACACAATGTACTCAGTACGCCAACTGGTCTACCAACTTTCCTATGGGGAAATGAGGACTAACTGTTCACTGGCTTCTGAGGAGATCTAGCTCATCTCTTTGAAACACTATCTTCTTCATAGTTTAATGCTATAGTTATTAGTTCTATAAATGCATGCTCCTCAGGTGTTCTAGGAAACCCCAGTGTATCTGGCAGTAATTCCACGCTTGGCATCTGCAGTTCTCACCATCTTGAATGTTGAGCCCCTTAAACCTACAGCACGCTATAAAGCTGTCTCCTCATCGTTTATCCAGCCCAACTGTGATCTACACTTTTCTCCATCAGCACATATAGCCATCATCACCTCAGCCTGCAAGTCAGTTGATTTTTTTCAGTCTTACTATCCGTTGGACTTGTGACTTTATTTACCTTTTCATTGTCCATACAATGAGAACAAAGAGCCTATTTGTCTGTTTTACAGCTTTTCTCCATCTACCACATTGCCTTGCCCATAGTAGGTACTTGGTTGATATTAGTTGCATTGTTATATGAGTGAAGTAAACAGTGGTTTACACTACAGTTGCGTGTAATTTAGATTATACTGGTTACATTATGTTATCAGAAGCAACAAATAACGCTTCTGTGTTGCACTATTTAACCAGCCAGTTGAGGACTGCCCCATATGCAAGTAGAAAATGTGAGGTGAGTAAAAAGGGTTTGGTTGGATTTTTTTTAGCTAAAACTCAGAAGATGAATAAGATCTGAGGAGTGTCTGTTTTGTTAACTCACTTCTGTTTTCCAGAGAAGACATTTTTACTTGCCTTGCCAGAAGCCATCTTAATTCATTTTACCATGTGGTGTGTGTGTGTGTGTGTGTGTGTGTGTGTGTGTGCGTGCGCGTGAATATATGTATGTATCTAAGGGCCTGAAGTCAATGTCGAGTGTCTTCCTTAATTACCTTCAAGTGTATCTTTTGAAACATGGTCTCTCATTAACCTGGAACTTACTGATTTGCCTAAGTTGACTGGCCATTAAGCCTGAAAACTCTTTCTTTTTGTTCCCCACGTAAGGATTAAAGTATGTACAGCTATGACCAGCTTTTTCTGAATGCTTATCTTTACACACAAAGCTCTTAACCATCTTACCCAAACCAAGGACCACTGTCCTTCTTTAAGATGAGAAAAACAATGGTTATATGTAGTTGAATTGATAGACATCCCAGTTCAGAACACAATGTATGAGAGGAACTCACCCTCAGTGGTAACTAGGGTACGAAAGGGAGAGATGGGATGAGAAATGAAGGCAGAATAATTTAATGAGTAGATAGTGTGAACCTGTTCATTCATGAGCTCAGCCCACAGAAAGAGAATGGACTAGGCAAGACAGTCTGCTGTTGTTCCTGGGCCTGGATCTGTCCTTTAACCCACTGTGCCTGGCTGTGGCCCTCATTGTCCTCTGTCAACAGTCCTGCTCCTGCTCCACCTTCCTGACCTAGCTCTGTGTCTCCTGGGATTGAGGGATTTTCCAGTGTCAGGAAGGCCCACAGTAGATATAGTGGAATGGTAATTGCTACCAAGACTGGTAGCCTCAGATAATCCCCAGATCTCACATGGTTGGAGAAGCAAACTAACTCCTGTAAGTTGCCCTCTGATCCATACTACCTCCCCCGGAATAAGTAGTTAAGGGTATGAAAATAGACAACCATTTTAAAAAATAATGAAGTATTAGCAGATACCTGAGTGGTAGATTAACATCAGCCCATGTCTAGGGCTGGCCCTTCTCTGAACCTTGCTTCTTTCTATCCCTCTGTGATACGGTAAATATGAGCTTACATAGTTCTAGCATGTAGAGACCTCTCTATTCATCCTACTGAGAACCTGAGTTCATTTCAAACGTATTCCCATCTAGAGCCTTACTACTGGACACTATTCTCAGTGTCAAAAATTTTGACATAGACTGCATAACCATGGTACCACTACTCCAAAAACATTATAAAATAGCTTTTGTCACCTCTGGAAATTCTTCAGGCTTTTATCCAATCAGTTTCCCACTTTACTCAGCTACCTTCACTTCTATTCATTCACTCAGCCTGTTCTTCAGCTTCATATATTTGGAAAACATTGTGTTTATGATTTTCCTGGCTATTTCACTTCATGTGAGAGTCTGTCACTGGGTATATCATTCTTCTTCCTGAATACTGTCAATTATGGAACTCTACCACAATTTGTTTCCCTATTTGGATGTTTAATGTATATTTGAGAGTCTTTAAAGAACTGAACTGAAGTTCAGGATCATTGTGACAAAGATACATTACTATATGGTCTTGGACAAATACATAATAGCAGAATATTTGTTCTTAAATAGAAATATTCTTAACTTTAACAGAAACTACCAGTTTATGCACAAAAACAAAACAAGTATTTCAACATTCTCACTTAGTACCATCCAAATCTTCAACATTTAGAAGATGCTGTAGAAGTTACAGAATTCTATTCACAAAGACTGTGCAAATCTTTTAACCTCAGCAAACAGCCCACTTACACTCTCAATGACGTTGTTTCTCATTCCCTGCATTCATACTATCAAAGCATGATAAAAGTTCTGGTTTTAAAGGGCTTAATGCTCTAGTATGAGATCATTTCCTAGGCTATGTTGTGGTTTAAATGCGCACACACACACACACACACACACACACACACACACACACACTACACAATGAGTCCCAAGTCATCAAGAGCCGGTTGTAATAAACTAAGAATAGCAGGCAGCTCACTTCCCAGTCATTGGCACTAGTGCCATAGTGCTGACAACAGAGAGTAAACAGTCCACACAGCATGGCCATGACTCAGACACAATACAAGGCCCGTCTGAAGAAATCTAAGGCTGCCTCTTTCTTTGAATCCCACATAGTTCCTCCTTTAGAAGTCAGGTAAAGCTCTGTGAAGAAAATGAATTAAGAAACATGTAGGAGAAAACAATAAGTGCAATGCATGAGGTGGAAATGACAATTGTTCAAGGGAAGGAATTGTTACATCTGATGGGAATCTACCTCAAGAGATGTTCTAACAGGTTACAATCCTTTGTGCTGAAACTCAAGACTAAACTCACAGTGCCTGCTATTGCCTTTTCATTTTGACAATGCACTAATTGTACAAAATTATGGCTTTTGTTACAACATTCAAACATGCACATGGGATGGTTTAATCATGCTCAGCACCCCTTGACCCCTTAAGGTTCCTCAGTTTTCTTTGCTCTTTGATCCTGCTGAGACCTGAACTCACAATGCCGTCTGGCTCTACCAGAGCTGTAAACTATATAAGCTATAAATGTTCAAAGGAATTTAAGGAAGTTCATGCCTATGAACATTTTTTATGTTGTTCCAATATTTATTACAGTTCTTTTCTCTTTATAAGCATTTTGAATTTTCCCAAAGATGCACTTTGACCATTTTGAATATTTCAGAAGGTAACAGGAACATGTTATTAAAAGAAAATTGCAGGTGAAGGCTGCGTGTCAATCTTATCAGATAGACCAGAGACACCCTGACTCCAACACTGACCTTTTACTTCTTGAAAGCAGATCCATACCAAATGACTGGTGTTGACTGGTGTGTGTGTGTGTGTGTGTGTGTGTGTGTGTGTGTGTGTGTGTGTGTGACATTATTTCTGGGAGGTATGAACAGGTCTACCCATCCCAGATAGGAAATTCATGGCAGATCCAAGTAGAGATAACACCAAAGTCCTATTTAGTGAACTAATGAGTTTATTGAGGTTATGTAAAGAAATATGGGTGGGGGATTACTTACAGGATAAGAATGACTCAAATACAGCTCCAGCATGGGTAACAACTCACAAAATCTGGAATCCTGGAACCCACAGACAACTTGTAAGAACCTTAATGGGTTGGAAAGTATCTTTTCCAGGTAGCTCAGTTGATCTGAGCCTTTTCTAAGAAATTTAGCTGATCTATAACCCTCTTCTGGGCAGCTTGGCTGCTCCAAGAAGACCTCTTAACAGTCCTTACTGTTTACTTAAACTCAAAAAAGGAGGGACCTAATGTGTCTGTTCAGTTTCAGGAATTTCCTGAATTTTTGGAGTTGTTTCTTTATTGATTTGGGGGATCTCTCTTTAGAACATCCTAAGTCTTAAGGAGCTTCCCTAGAGAATGGGATTTTTCATCTCCCTTTGTAACACAGTGGATCTAAAGAGATTCTCTATATCATTGAAGGTTTTATCTCAGAGAAAATTGCTACATACTTCTCTATCCCTTCCTTCAGGTCTTAGATTCTGACCTCTCTTAGGAAATGTTTCTGCACCTTGAAATGGGAGACAAAGTTGAAAAGAGACAGTATTTTCAACAAATTGTGCTGGTTCAACTGGAGGTCAGCATGTAGAAGAATGCAAATTGATCCACTCTTATTGCCTTGTACCAAGCTCAAGTCCAAGTGGATCAAGTACCTCCACATAAAACAAGATACACTGAAACTAACAGAAGAGAAAGTGGGGAAGAGCCTCGAACACAGGGGCACAGGGAAAAAACTTCCTAAACAGAACACCAATGGCTTAAGTTCAAGAATTGACTAATGGGACCTCATAAAATTGCAAAGCTTCTGTAAGGCAAAGGACACTGTCATTAGCACAAAACAGCAATGATCAGATTGGGGAAAGATCTTTACCAATCCTATATGTGATAGAGCGCTAATATCTAATATTTACAAAGAACTCAAGAAGTAGACTCCAGAGAATCAAATAACCATATTTAAAAAAAATGGGGTACAGAGCTAAACTAAGAATTCTCAACTGAGGAATATCTAATGGCCACGAAACACCCAAAGAAATGTTTAAAATCCTTAGTCATCAGGGAAATGCAAGTCAAAACAACTCTGAGATTCCACCTCACACCAATCAGAATGGCTAACCTCAAAAATTCAGGTGATAGCAGATGCTGGCGAGGATGTGGAGAAATAGGAACACTCCTCCATTGTTGGTGGGATTGTAAGTTAGTACAACACTATGGAAATCAGTCTGGTGGTTCCTCAGAAAATTATCCAGCTATACCACTCCTGGGCATATACCCAAAAAATGCTCCAACATATAACAAGGACACATGCTCTGCTATCTTAAGAGCAGCCTTATTTATTATAGCCAGAGCTGGAAACAACCCAGATGTCCCTCAACAGAGGAATGGATACAGAAAATATGGTACATTTACACAATGGAGTACTACTCAGCTATTTAAAACAATGACTTCATGAAATTCTTAGGCAAATGGGTAGAACTAGAAAGTATCATTCTGAGTGAGGTAACCCAATCACAAACATACATGATATCTACCCATTGATAAGTGGATATTAGCCCAAAAGCTTGGAATACCAAAGATACAATTTACAGACCATATGAAGACCAAGAAGAAAAAAGACAAAAGGGTGGATTCTTCAGTACTTCTTAGGAAGGGGAACAAAACAATCACAAGAGGAAATACAGAGACAATGTGTGGAGCAGAGACAGAAGGAAAAGCCATCTAAAGACTGCCACATGTGGGGATCCATCCCACATGTAGTCACCAAACCGAGTCACTACTGGGGATTCCAAGAGGTGCATGCTGACAGGAGCCTGATATGGTTGTCTCCTGAGAGGCTCTGCCAGAGCCTAACAAATACAGAGGCAGATGCTCACAGCCAAACATTGGATTGAGAACTGGGTTCCCAATGTAGGAGTTAGAGAAATGTCTGAGGTAACTGAGAGGGTTTGCAACCCCATAGGAAGAACAATAATATCAACCAAGTAGATACCCAGAGCTCCCTGACCAAACCACCAACTGGGAGTACCCATGGTTCATATTTAGCAGGATGGACCTGTTGATCCTATGAAGGCTGATGCTCCCATGTAGGGAATGCCAGGGCAGATGCAAGGAGGGAGGGTTGGGTGGTGAGCACCCTGTGAGGCAGGGGGGATGGCATGGTTTCCAGAGGGAAAAACGAAAGAGGTGATACATTTGAAATGTAAATAAAGAAAATATCCAGTAAAAGAAAGGAAAAAGAAGCCAAAAAAGAAATTTGACTTTTTTTAAAAAAAACTTTACTAGAAAACCAAACATGCACCTATTTTTAATTTCTGTATCCAGAACATAGCTGGTGGTGCATCATGGTGGAATTTTTCTTTGTTATGGGGAAAGAGAAGACAGAAAATGAGAAACTGAAGAGTCTCCAATGAGACACTGACAGTAGTAATAACCCATGGTGAGAAACACAGACATAAGGCTGCTTAGCCAGTGCATAATATTCATTTAAAGTCAAACTGGTGACTGACTTTTCCACTAGGTCCCATAATTTTTCTGGCCATATGTTTTTGTATACATTCTTGGTGCCAGATACAGATTTCTTCTTGTGCAGTGGTCCTTAAATCCAATCAGAATGCTAATTCTGCCTACTGTCTATTGGCCCATCTTAACTGACATTTCCATTATGACGAAAATAGAACCCAGAACCTACATCTGGGTAGAATTTGGGGCCATAATTCTCCCCAGAAATCTTTGCAGCACCTAGCAGTATAGCAGCTCTCTTGTAGGAAGGAAGGATTTTCTGTTCAGTCATTAATTTTATTTCTCCAAGTCCTGCAACCAAAGCATAGGATATCTTAAGCTATAAGATTTAACACTCACTTCTGGAATGTATCCAATAGCAATAGCTTTTATTTGGTTGGTAGCATTTAGGCTCTTCCATGAGCAACAATCGAAAAGATCGCCAACCCTTTGCACTGAGATTTATAATAACCAGTCTTGTTGCTTTAGGAAATGATCAGTTTTAAATTTTTTAACATTTATACACCAAAGATATTGTGGATTTTTTTTTTCAGTCATCTTGATAGTTCTCATCTGTGTCTTGCCTAAGAATTTTATAGTTACATTTGACTCCTGGGTACTTTGTGAGCTAATCGTGTCTCTTAAAGGTATGTGTATGTGTGTGTGTGTGTGTGTGTGTGTGTGTGTGTGTGTGTGTGTGTGGTGTGTAAAACATTTAGCTATTTTTCTGTATATAAAGAAATGTTAGAATCATCTAATATTGTAGAACAGGATCTCATCACTTTCATCAACTGTTCAGTAAAAAGAGAAGGAGGTGAGAAGGAGGGGGAACTGCCTTACTTAGTCTCTGCGGTAGAGGGTTACCCCGCCCTACAACCCTCCCAGGAGCCATCCTGCTTTTCACAGGTCATAGCAGACTGTTGAGAGGTCTGTGGGCTGGAGGAATAATGTCTACCTGTTTTGAATCCATGATACTTTCACAGTTTTGTCATATCCTCCAGGCAGTCTACACTGCTCTATCAGGAATTGATCTCTGTTTTTCCCAACCACCCATGGCTGCTTTCATAGTTCCCATCCTTCTCTGGAGAAACTCTCTAACACTGTCCCAGTGATATACTCCCACCCCTAAAAATCCTCTTGCAGTGGAGAAATATATACCCTCTACCCTTGAGGGAGGTATAGCCTACCCCTGGGAAAAGCTTAGTCCTTTTAAACTACATTGTTTTATATTTATGTCCATCAACTGACTTTTTTCAACCTGACACTCATAGGATCCATAGGAACCAAGACACACTTGATTCTACAACACTTTCCCAAGCCCAAATACTTTATAAAATTAATTTTAAAAATAAATCTACAATTCAATATGGGGCTTTTAGTCACTTGGATTGAACCTCCCTGTGAGAGACCCCCCTAAGCAACTCTGCTAAAGAAGTACCTGGGAAGGTTCCCACTCCTGGAGACCTCTTTCTTCCACAGTACAGGTGGGGTGGTTCAGTGGGGATTACCTTCACCTCTAGTCTATTTTTAGTTATTTTAGCAGCAGGTAGAACCAGTTCACCTGTTGATCTAAGTCTGTCTTTCTGTCTCTGTAGGAAATATATGACTTCTCCTAAAGCCCCCTGACTTTACAAAAGACCTAGCATCTGACTCACCAAAGCCACTAAAGATCCACTGTAGGCCAAAAATCCCTGTTAAATCAACTTTTTTCTCAACTTTTGGGAAGAGAGTTATCTAGTACAGTGAAATGGTTGTCAAGAAACACTTTTCTTTAGTTAGTTTTGTTAAAATCATCAATCATATTCTTTATCACTTTTACTGTCCAAGTTTTTCAATGGTCTTCAAGCTTTTGGATCCAAGGACAGGCTCTTCAGCACGTGTAAAACTTGCACTCTTTTCTTTGTCCTCTGACAACTGCAAGAAACAGGAAAATGGCATCTCATTCTCATTCTCTCCCTCACACAAGCAGATTCCCAGTGGAGAGAGTATTGGCCTGAGACACCTTTGACATAGCAGTGGCTCTGTGGCAGCCTGTTCACACTACCCTCCCTTCTGTATTACCTTTGTGTACTAATATAATTTGTTCTGACCTTTCACCTGTTTTAGATTGTGTCTATACTCACTCTGCGGACTTGACTCACTAAGCAGGCAGGTCCCTTCAAGCCTCGTAAAGAACAACAGTCTCACTAGGATCTCCCTTTCATGGACTCCCCATCAAGACTTTCCTTCTGGAGAGAGGATGCCACCTCGGTTATACGTCTTGGCACACATCATATGTACCATACAATTCTGACATAGAAAGAAGGCACACTATTTCTGCACTACAAGACGTTCAAAAATATCCTGCACTCAGGAACTCTACACAATATGACTGCCTCAACAAACACTAAAAGAATGACACCATCAATTGGCTTATCAATGTGGATCAAAGTGATCTCACAAGGACCCACCCCTAACTATAGAGCATAAAGATATAGGTATAGATGACGTCAGTCTACCAAACCTTCCTTCAATTTGTTATATGTGTTATAGATCCAAGAACAGCTTTGGTCTTTGTTCTTCTTCATTAGTCATGATCTCATGCTAATCTGCCTGCACTGCCAACACTTTATTGAGCTCTTAGTTTCCACTTTAAAAACTTATGAGCACATAGTGTATGTCTCATGCTATGCCAGCTGAATTATTTCATAGAGATCAAATACATCAGATTTGGAGGCAAGAGATCTGGGCTTAGAAACTATCTCTGTGCAGGACATATGTGACCTCCAGAAAGCTACTTCATGGCTTGGTTTCTGTTGTGAGACAGTATTGAAAATAGCCTTACAGGGTTTTATGACGATCACATGAAACAAATCAATTAAATGCTTAGAACAGGAACTCATAAATGTTATCTAAACTGTATGATGACATCTACTTAAACAGATTCTTTCCAGTAATGTGAATGCATTCCAGTAATGTGAATGTGAACTTAAGTTACTGGTTTCAGAATCAACAGTAAATTATGAATTATTTTATAGTATAATAAATAATGGAGCTGTGTGATAGATAATATTATTTACTAAGTACATTCAGTGCATTTAAAATGGAACTTAGAAATAAGAGTGGTGAACAAACAGATAAAACCCAGCTTGGTTCTATTTTTGTAACTTATCCCTATTCGGATACAGTTATTCTTATTCTTGGTAGCTCTTCCCATATCTTTGCCCATAGCTTTGATTTTAAATTAAAGGTTGTCACTACATGAGTTTGCCATGTAAATCTGACTTTGAAAAGAACATATACTCATTCAAGTGGTAAGTATAAGATAAAGACGATATAAGGAATATATATTAGTTTAGTGTCTATCAAATAAAGACAGTAATTCAGTGTTCTTGGTTTGTTTACTAAATACTTGCTATTCAGTTCATTCAGTGGAAAGTGCACCAGGCTCTGAATACTGTGAGACCGGATGAAGAAAAGGCAGCCCCCTGGTTGTCAGGGTGACCTGGCACTGCTGACTAAACTTTTATGTTCTACTACTAAGAACATTTTCTCTTACTGTTAACACTATACAAGACCACTTAAGGCAATGGTGGATTATGGCAGAAACAAGATTATCACAGTTATGACTGTGCATAGACAAACAAGACCACTGTTCAAACCATAACTCTCACCAAACATCCCACTCATCTGACATACAGGCTGGCTGATGATTCTTAATTACTATAGCTTTAGACTCTCTCAATCTACAAGTCTTGGTAAGAGACTTTTGCCTGTCTTATAGCTACCAATCATATTCAAAGTCCCGCTTCCTTAAACTCTCCTCAGGTACCAAGCACAAGCTCAAATGGTCCGTGTTTTTTCTTACGTGCTCTCACAAGGCATCCATGGCTTTCCATGGGGATTCTTTCCTGATGCTACTCTTAGTTGGCTCCCTGGTGTCCTCTACCTGTAGGACTTTGGTGTTGATAGGGAATAACACAGGACACAACATAGACTACTGGCTCCAAGATTGTCTGGCATTGACCTCAGGGACACTAATTATGAAACCTAAAATAATGGCATTCACAAGATAGAAGTTTTCTCTCATGTAAGATAAGTCTACAGGTAAAAGATGTATATACATACAGCTGGAGTGTCCTTTTCAAGACAGAAATTCTAGTTCACTGCTTATTTTCCACAAAACTAACCTGTGTATCAGACTAAGGGTCAATGCATAGCCTAACATAACTCTTGGAGATTCAGCCAAGTGTTAATATGCTAGGCAGCTGAAAGGGCCAGAGATAGAAGACAATAATGATGTGTCTCAAGCCTTCAATGGTATCCTTCGACAGAACTTTCAGGAAATTATACTACCAATTTGTCACAGCCCAGACATTTCACTAACAGAATTTTGTCATACTGGCCACCAGCAACGTCAAGGAAGTCTGGAAAATGTAATGTTAGCTGAGCACTTTGCTGGTGGGAATAATCCTGGGACTTGATTACTAAGGAAAGAGATAAAGCAGATGCTTTAAAAAGATGAGCATACAATTACTGACTCAGTAATTAGTATAGGTATGAAAAACAAACAAACAAAGAAACCTCACTTTTCCTTTTGCGTGTAAATATGTTAGTTTATGTTTAAAACATATCCACTACCATAGTACTCATAGCAGAAATGACCTGATTTTGCAGAAATAATGGCATGATGACATCACAGTTGGAAGCATTTTGTACCGCTGAGCAGGAACCATGGAAAAGGATCCCTCAGCATTGAGTGTAGTGCTTGATCAAAGGGTGCTAGGAGAAATGCCAGCAATAAAGTTGTTTGAGATGGCATGTTGATGGTAGGAGTCGCTCCTCTTACCTTCAGCATTCTGAATACCTTAGAATTCTTACAGACTTATTGTCTGCATTAGGGTTTTGCTGGTGTGAACAGACCCCATGACCAAGTCAACTCTTAAAAGGTCAACATTTAGTTAGGTCTGGTTTCCAGGGTCAGAGGTTCAGTCCATTATCATCAAGGACATGGCAGTGTCCAGGCAGACATCGTACACAAGGACCTGAGAGTCCTACATCTTTGTCTGAAAGTTTCCATGCAGCTAGGATGAGGGTCTTAAAGCTCACACCCACAGTGACACACCTACTCGAACAAGGCCACACCTACTCCAACAGGGTCACACCTTCTTATAGTGCCACTCCCTGGGCCAAGCATACACAAACCATAATACTTATATTTCACAACAAGCAGATATCTTGCGGCTACAAAAAAAAATCTGTATTTTTATTTGCATTATTCTAGAATGCCCATTAGGAAAGCATTCATTAAAATCTA
Source organism: Rattus rattus (assembly GCF_011064425.1). NCBI lineage: Eukaryota > Metazoa > Chordata > Mammalia > Rodentia > Muridae > Rattus > Rattus rattus. The sequence continues at coordinate 4,526,898 of NC_046164.1, forward strand.
TAGTGCTTTCTTCAGAATCAATATTAATAATAACCAAATACATTGGGTATTTGGAGTAATTAATAATAAAACATCATATAGAAGTCCAAGTAATTTATACATATTATCCCATTTGAATCTCACAAGTCCCTTTGATTTGGACCCTTGTCATCTGGAAGTGAAAAAGCTATAGCCACAAAGCATGCAAGTAATTTACCCTGTGAAAAAAGGAACACAGCTGTACTAAAATCTGGATCCTGGAGGCTTGAGCACACACTGCACTCAGAGACTGACCACAGAAGTATGGAGCACTGTCTGGGTGTAAGAAGAGTAGGTAACACAAGAGGCCATTTTCTCTCGAAGCTGGGATTCTTAACAGAGACAGTGATGTATCAACTGAAATCACTTTAGATCTGCCCACTTGGTAGGTCATCTTTGTTTGTTTAGTTTTAATCACAAAAGAACACAAGTAAACCTTGATCATTATTCAAATATTAGAACATATAAAGGAGTTATTTCTTAAGTGAAAGCATGGATTATTAATATTTTAATGCATCCTTTCTGAATTTTCCATGCGTATATATCATATATACACATATAATACATGTAAGTACTTATAAATATTGCCCCATATTATATATGAAGCCGAAGAAGCCTACACCACCACTTCATTGCTATTCTTAGTTTTATACTTTCTCGGAATAATTGAACACATGGTTTTCTAAGCATTTTTACATTCTATAAGTTCATAGTGAGTTTATACTGGGCAATGGTTCATGTCATAGATCAATAAGACTTAAGGAGTTACAGCACAATTGTTTATAGGTCTTTCCATTAAGACTAGTACCTGAATAAACATTCATTACCTGCTACTAGCTCCATAAGCTCATTATAAGTTCAAAGCAATATTTTTTATGTCATAAATTAGCATGGTTTTGTCAAGAGAGAAATCATCTTTATGTCTTATTATTTTGAGGTCTCATATAAATACACTAGTCCCTTATTTATTTTCTCTCCTTGCACGTACAATAAATTTCCCATTCCCAGTGTATAAACTTAAGTAACCAGATAGTGGCCATTCCTAACTTAGAAGAAATTCTTTTCCTTGATCATAAATTTGTTCCAAGCCTACTTTCTTTTCCTAGTGCAATTAGCCTGTGGCACAAGAAGGTTTACAGAGCCCCATTTGCAACTTTTATTCTATAGAGGACTTGAGATTACTTGTATTAATTTACTTGTTGAGGTATAATAAAATCATTACCAAGAGCTAAGTCGTCTTCAATTTGTGTAGCGAGCATTATTACTACACGAGAGTACGTCTTCATATTTCTGCAGAACTTCTGCCCAACATGGTGGGCTGATGCCCAGGAATCATTAGGCTATGCAATAGTGGCAGGAAAGACATATCATAAGCAAGAAGCAATCCTGGGATAGATTCTCTGAGGACCCTGAATCTCAGAGCCTACCCATTGTAACCTTGCAAAAAAGCTCACTTCCTCATCATAATAGCCTTTCCTAGATGGCTTCTGATTGTTGTGGTTTGCCCTTAAGTTACTGTATTTTGATGCTAATTCCACTGCCCCAAGGACAGCTGCCTAGTCAAGGATTCAGAACTCAGGTGACTTCACCAGAACCACCTCTCCATTGAATTTGTAAAGTACTGGTGAGGGGCAGGTACAGGATAGAAGGAGGCCTGCCATTGGAGGAGAAGGAAGGATGGGCAGGAGAAAAGTTTGAAGGAAGAGGAGGAGACTACTGGAGAGAGGAGAGACAGGAGAAGAGAGGGTGAGAATCCATGGCAGGTGATGTTAAGATTCTGCTCTGTGTATTTACAGGTTGTTGTCAATGTTCTTAAGGGATGGATGGTACCAGGCTTTGTATGTTTAAGTGGGCAATTATATCTTACCAATTGGATCAAAGATTGTTGTGTTGTGTGTTCTTTTATGTGAGGGTTTGAGTGTAAGAAAGTGTGCGGCTAGGATGTGTTTATGCCAAGATACCTAGCAGATATCTGGGCACTGCTGTGCGGACCAAGCGGGGTAAAAGACACCGATACTCTTTTTTATTTTTATATTTTTACAACAACATCTGACAAGGAGTGTGATCATTTAATGATTATAATTGGTAGATTATAATTTGGGGGGTTGGGGGAAACAGGGTCTCATTATGTAGCTCTGGCCAACCTGGAGCTCACTATGTAGACCAAACTGGAAGACTGGCCTGGACCTACAGAAAAACCTTGCAATCTCTGCCTGCTGAGTGCTGAGAACCATATGCAAAGTGCATTTCCCCCTCATATGTTCAGAAACAATTTACTGTAATGAAAGGAACAGTATTAAATTATTTTAAGCATGTTTCTGAGGTAAGGCATGTATCTTTCTCTTACTTAGATCACTTGCAGTCACAGTCAATGTTGAAATTTCTTCACCCTTCCCCTCTCCTTTTAGACAGAACTTGCATATCTGTGAGGGCGCAGCATTTAGAAAATTTGACACGTCCTTCGTATTCATTCCATTAGTGGACTGTTTCTTCATTACACATACATATCTAAAGGTCCCTGGTTTGATCCTGGGTTTTAGCACCAAATGTTGTGTCTATAAAAAGATAAAGAGAGAGGGAATATGTTTTGTGGATGTATGGTGTGTGGTAAGGTGTAGGGTAAGGGGGTGCTTCTGTGGGTTCATGCTGAGGCAACATTTCCTCCTGAGGGACAAGTCACAGGACAATATATTATAGCATAGAATTTATTTAGGGCATGGGGAGGGAAGCTGAGGAAGGTAGTAGAGGCAGAGAAAGGCAGAGAGAGAGAGAGAGAGAGAGAGAGAGAGAGAGAGAGAGAGAGAGAGAGAGCGCAGAAAGAAAGAGCAGAGAGAGAAAGAGAGAGTAAAGGAGTAGAGCTGGGGGAGGGGGCAATAGCCAGAGAAAGAGGGGGAGGAGTGAGGGGAGAAAGGGAAGAAGCAAAAGGACAGAGTGGGAACTAGAAGGCAAGAGAGCAAGAGAGACTGGAGGGGGAGAGCAGCCTCTTTTACAGTGAGTCAGGCACACCTGGCTGTAGCCAGGCAACTGTGGGGCAGAGCTTAGACAAAATGCCCACAGGTTGTGTCTTCCTTTCTGTTTATATTGAACCCGTACACTGTAGGCAACTAACAGCCCTTAGCTGCAGCCCCAATTTTTGCGATGTGTATTTAAGAAGAAATTGCACAGATTTGGTCAGCACTTGGACAGAGGGGGGATGTGAGTGTACACTTTGAAGAGCTGTCAGTAAGCCCAACAGCTCTATTTGCTACTGCAACTAAAGAGAGCTTTTTGTCCAGTGACGTTCAGAAACAGTGACTAGAAATGATTATTAAAACAAATAGCCAAGTCCAGCATCCTTAAACCCTCAGCTGTTTCGAAGTTCAGTTCAAGACCTACACTGTTCAGTGTCCTCCTCGCTTCTCGCTATGGCTCTGAATAGCCACACTTACCAAGCAGCAGGGTGATCCCCTAGTCTAATTCTTCCATCACGAAGAGCATTTTTCATTACTTAAGTTTATATTTACATTCTGTTTCTCTATGGTTTAACTATTGCCCCTTAACAAATAAATGTCCTTAGACACTAGGACAGAATGAATGACTTGAAGTTCTAGTTTCTAGGCCCCAAACACTGCTCCATTCTTAAAACACATTTGAGTCAATGAACAACGTAATTTTACATAAATGTGAGTATAAACTGACTACGTGACCTCCCCAACATATGGTTGAAGGGAAGGTTTTTATTGTAGATATGAAGGGAGAGTAGAGCCGGAAGCAGCTGAAAGAGTACACAGCAGATAGAGAAAGCAGTAAACAGAACATTCCTGGTAGTCTGAGATGGGTAGGGGTAGAACGAGAGATGAAGACAAAGAGAGATTTCAGGCAAAGGAGACAAGACAGGGCAAGAGAGAGTACTAAGAGGAGAAGACAAGAGAGACAGCATCACTGAAATATCAGGGTTGTGGGAAGTGTAGGAAGGAGGGATGGGGTGTGTGTGTGTGTGTGTGTGTGTGTGTGTGTGTGTGTGTGTGTGTGTGTGTGTGACTTCTGAAGGGAGAAGTTTAGGGTAAGGGTTACACAGTCAGAGCTCAGAGGAGCCTGGATGCCAACTTGGACTTTGAAAAGTGCAACAGGCACTTGTGAGGCAGGAGCCCTGGGCCTGCATGCTCTTTGGTATGCTAATAGCCACCACCGAAGACCCTTTGTCCCTTCTGACAGCGATTAGGGAACTGGCTTCCTAGGTGGAGGGGAACTGTGTTTACAGATTCCTGAGAAACACTGGCCAACCCTGAGAATTTGGACCGGATAGGTATTTGTATATTCTAATTTTTGTTGTCATTGTTGTTTCTGTTTTATCAAATTTCCGTTTCACTTTCTAGTCTTTGATTTTTCAAAAGCACCATGTAACACCACCGTAAAGAGAGTAACACAGGAAAGAGAGTTTAACTTTTCTCACTATGTTAAGATGCTCAATTACAAAGTTCAGGCAAGTAGTCCTTTACTTCAAGGAAACAGAAATGACATATTCTTTGGCCTGAATACATTTCAGGGCCAAAAGTGAAAAGTTAAAGATCTCGACGGAGCTAAGGAATTTATTATATGAAAGGTTAATTATGTTGGAGAATTGTGGTCATCTCTTCTGCTGACAGAATAATACTGAATCCTATCCGTACAAACTCAGCATCAACTCTATGGACAAGGACACTGTATTTTTGGCTTTTATATGGCATCATCCAGCAGAATAAAGAGAACTTCTCTCATCCATCTGCAATGGAATTCAGATAGTAAACGCTAATGGGAGTGGGGAGTGGTTAGTTAGGAGCATCTGTCACCCCCCCCCCCCCCCCGCCTATCCCCCTCCCCCCACTGTCCTTAAACATCATGTAACTCCAGGGAAACTGCAGGACGTAGAAAGCTATTTCACTCCAATTTGTTGACATCAGTTCTGATTTTCTCCGCCTACCTTGTAGCATGTAGAGTCCTACATTTACGTAGGGTTGGTTCCCTACACATGCTTATATTCCAGAATGTATGACACATCACGGGCGCTGTGCGTGATGCTGGTATGACACCACGGGATGCTCTCCGATGCATCATAAAATGCCCCAAAAGTATACAAGGGAAGTAGTGTAAAGGTCACAGACCGACAATTCTGGAGGTGGTTAGTTTGCATGACACAGCCGTGTTTATCCTACTTGCTTGTGTATCTTCTGCCATGTATCTATTTAACAAAAGCCAGATGTTTTATTCCTGTTTTCAGAGGAGGAATTTGGGTCTTAAAATCCTATCTAATTTAACATGTAGTAGAATTTATGTATGAAAACTTAGACTCATTCCAAGAACCAAACTATTCTGTCCTGTGACTAGGTTATATAGCAGACATGTAAATGATCCCCTCCTGCATTTCAAATCAGAAATGACAAAGCAATTCTCATGGAAACAGCCAACTTTTACTTCAGTCAGAGAGCCAGTTGGTTCTGATGACGGGTATCCAAACCCTGTATAGATCCCAAGAGTAAGTAAGGGGCTGGAGAGATGGTTTAGTGCCTAAGAGCACTGTCTGTTCTTGCAGAAGACCCGTGTTCAACTCCCTCCACCCACGTGCAGCTCACAACTCTCTGTATTCCCAGTTCCAGGGGATTCAGTGCTCTCTTTCAACCTCTGTGGACACTAGGCACAAGGCACATATGTGGTGCACAAATAGACATGCAGACAAAACACCCCTTCACAGAAAATAAAGTAATAATCCATTCAAGATAAAGGACACTTAAGAAAATAGGAAATAAAGATCTGGCTGCATTCTAAGCACAGTCAAGTTATTTATTGTGCCTTGTAAATGAACGCGATATTCATTGGCTAATTGAGAAGTTAAAATTTTGGTTAAAAAGAGTATAAGAAACACGAGGAGAATGGAGCATAATAGGACGGAACAGAGCTAGGACAACGATAACAAAAATGAAACCCATGAGACTAGGAATGTATGTAGCCCTGTAAGCAGACTGTCTGAGCTCTGTAGGCCTGACTACATTGTTAACAATTGCAAGCACATCATCCAGAAGGAGAAGAGGAGGAGGGGGAGAGGAAGAAGAGGGAGAGGAAGAAGAGGAGGAAGAAGAGGAAAAGGAGGAGGAAGAGGAAGAAGAGGAAAGGGGAGAGGGAGAAGAGGAAGGAGGAGGAGGAGGAGGAGGAGGAGGAGGAGGAGGAGGAGGAGGAGGAGAAGGAGGAGAAGGAGGAGAAGGAGGAGAAGGACTGAACAGATAGGGTCCCATTCCACCCAAGAATGGATGGGGAGCATATTTGTTTTCATGCCTATTCCTGGCCACCCTAAATTGCATCTTCTTTCTACCCAAACTTCCTGCTCAGAAGGCCTCCCTGAGCCCCACTCCTCCCCCACCCCCAGCTGTCTGTAATACCTACAGGCCAAATTAAACTGTAGCCTCCTTTCCCAGGGCACTATGAATCAATCCCTCTTATCTGATTTAGTAGAATTACTTAATCATATGTGGCCCTCACTACTGGGCTCTTAACAAACAAAGAGCTGCTCACTACATCTCTCTCGGTCTGGGTGATTCCCCCACAAAAGTAAAATGCAGTTTACATAAAATACCCCTTCATCAAACACTGAATAGAAGTGAAGGCATCGTCCAGAAATTTTGTGTGTTTCTGCCCCAAAGCCTGTGTTTTTGTTTCAAGAGTTTAAAACGTTTCTCAGAATTAGGACTAACACACGGAGACCAATATTCCTGAAAAAAGACTGGCTGGGGGGCAATCAGGGTGGGGGTGGGGGTGGTAGGGAGGGGTGATATCATGTGTATCTCCAGATCAGGAAAAGAGTTTAGTGACAGTGTACCTTGTTTTCATTAAGCCAAGGGAAATCCATTTCTGAGCTGCTAGGGCATGAAAGTTTGATGAACTAACTGCCCTCTCTTCCGTTGTATCCTAGTTAAATAAGCTCGTGACACACACACACTCTATCCCATAGCCGTGGGTTGATTTTTGGTTTTTCTTTTCTTTTCCTTCCCTTCCCTCCCTTCTCTTCCCTTCTTCCCTTCCTTCCTTCCCTTCCCTTTCTTTTCCTCCTCCTCCTCCCTCCCTCCTCCCTCCTCCCTCCCCTCCCCTCCCTCCCCTCCCTCCTCCTTTTCTTTCTTTCTTTCTTTCTTTCTTTCTTTCTTTCTTTTTCCTTCTTTTCTTTCTTTCTTTCTTTCTTTCTTTCTTTCTTTCTTTTTCTTTCTTTCTTTCTTTTTCTGCCAGTCTTTCTGCTAGCCCAAATGGCCCTCGAACTTGCTCCTTACCCTGAGTACTGGAGTCACTGATGTGTCCTCATTAGGGCTCCCTCCTAGGCCGGAAACCCCGGCCCCCCTGGATTCTTCTAATTTGAACAGCAGACGCCCCGCCCACCTAAATTATCTTGACCCTTTGCCTTTCTATGAAACTTTCTTCTGCCCAGCAACCCTCTTCATAAAGGTCAGTTTAGCCCTCTGTCTCTATCAGAGCAGAGGCCAGAGGCAGATTTCAGAGACAAATTAATTTGAATAAAATCTACACGGCATGCGAGTTTGTCTCGTGTGTTAATTCATTCTTTCTGTCTTTCACACCGGTCTTTTATTGGCTTGTAAACTGGGGAGGGGCGGGGGGGCGGAGCATACTTACCCCCAGCAGTGTATTATTGGTCTCCAGTGTATTATTGGGAGAAGCCCAGGTTGACTTCTCCCTGAAAACTTTCCTTCAGTCTCCTAAGTGCCACTGTCCAGCCATGTCCAGGTAAAATCTCAAGTGTTTAATTCGACACTAGTAAAAAGAGCAGCCAAGACTGCAGAGAGGAAGACCCCAGGGAGGGTGTCTGATTGATAACGGAGTCAGTAGGACCCCTTTAGCGTCCAGGTGGGGAAAAACCGGGTCAGGGACTTGAAAAGAGGGTTTGATTGATATCCACACCGTTTGAAGTCCTTTAGAGCCCAGAAGGGAAAAGGACCCCAGGCTGCCCACAAACCCAAACAGCTTCTCTTGTGGAGTCTCTTCCCAGTTAAGTAGCTTCCTTTATCCTCCTCAAGTCTTTTGGCTAACATCACTTAGCCACAGTTGTTCTTAAAGCTCTACATCCTAACATGGAACTTTGGTACTTCATCTCCCGGTCTGTCTGTATATATATATATTCAACACTCCAACTTAGAACACAACACGAGTGGGAAAGTTTCTCTCCACGTTAACAGGGCTCGATCCCCACTTCCTCCCGGGTCAGCTGAGTTTTGGGGTAATAACCTCCCGCCTCCACCCAGGAGAGGCGTGACGTCACGGGCGGTGGCTTTCCCGCGGGTCTATAAAGCAACAGGTGCTCACCGCACCCTCCGCCAAGTTCGCTCTGCTCCTTCCTGACTCGCGGCCGCCGCCCCGTCATTTTGAGCCGAGCCCTAGGCGCTGGCAGCTCCAGCCTCCCGGAGCCCGGCGGGGCTGGGCTTCCCGGCGCCGGTGCTCGCCCGCTGCTTCGCGGTTCCGCTGTTCCGGCCGCCGGGAGCCGCTGTCGTGTTGCCGCAGAGACCCCGACGCCGCCGGCCCGCGGAACCAATGAGAACTCCGCCGCTTCCGCTGGCGCTCTCAGTGCTGTGGCTGCTCGTCTTAGGCTCAGGTGAGCACCGGGTGCCTGCAGCAGCCTCCCGGGTTGTCGCTCCTTGAATGCTGCTGCCTCTTGATGCCCCCAAATTTATCTGACCGGGGAACGGATCCCCTTAGCTCACGCTAGAAGGGCGAGAGGAGCAGACCCGAGTGAGTCTCTAGCATGACCCAAGGACCAGCTGATGGAGACCTAAGAGGTCATTTTGGTCCTCCCTTTCCTTTGATAACTGAGGAGACCCAGGTCCAGGAGGTGAAGTAATTTCCACAAAGGTAATTAATCCAGGAGGATTTGAAGGAGGGTCCTTTGCCTTCTGTCTCCATTCCTCCGCCTAGTGATTTTATTTTTACCTTCCTAAAGCACCGCTGGCAACGCTGTTTTGATATTAAAAACAAAAATCAAAATGAAATCAAGGGCTGGAACTCAGGACTCCCCAAAGGGTTTGCGGGATGCTGAACTTTTTCTCTATGTGGTAGTAACGGATAAAGACGCTGAAAACCCTGTCACTGTTGGCACTGCTTTTCGCATCTCAGGCACAGATTCCACCGCTGTAAACAAGCGTTAAAATGTATCAGTACCCGCTACAACCAGGCAGGAAAGCTTTGGAACAAGCGCGCCCAAGTTAGACCTGAAGGGAGAGGTACTTACTGGCAGGACTTATTAAATTGTGGACATTATGTAGGCTATCTGTGGAAAAGAAAACCCAGATAAAAGAAACTCTGTAATTGGGCAGCTGAGTTTGCTTCTTGGCTGACTGTGAAGTTGCTTTTACGAGTGACTCAGTCGAGGGAAAACAAAACAAAACAAAACAAAACACCAAACACCCAATAGCACACAGGCAGTAGCTGCTTTAATATGAGGAGACGCACATGTCTACACAGCAGGGGTCCCTTAGTGAGCCAAAGGCACCCGACTCATCTCTTTTTCTTCTCTCTGTCCCTGCAGGCCATTATGCAGCTGGGTTGGAACTCAATGACACCAGCTCTCGGAAAGGAGAACCGTCCTCTGGGGACCACAGTGCTGGTGGACTTGTGGTTTCTGAGGTCTCTACCATAAGCGAAATGCCTTCTGGCAGTGAACTCTCCACAGGGGACTATGACTACTCGGAGGAGTATGATAACGAACCACAAATATCCGGCTATATTGTGGACGACTCAGTCAGAGGTGAGTGGAGGACACTAGGAAAGTGTTGTCTGTGAGATGTGGTTTTTACCTCAGCAAAGTGGCTTCAGAAGGAAGGCGGCTAGGCTTTCCTAAGGGATTTGAAGGCGTGGCTATTGCACATCCTCTGAAGTGGAGGTTGCACCCTGTAGGTTCAAGGCATTCATGAGGATCTTATGTTGCATGCTTGATGTTTGCAACTCTGGTAAGTAAGCATAACAGTGCTCATTTTATACACTAACTGAAGCTCAGAGAGGTCGTGCGCTCCCCGGGAGCAAGCAGCTGAGTCAGAATCAGAACCCCAGTCTGCTTGATTCCGGGGACTAGCATCTTTCCCAGTATGCCACATGACCTCCATTCTGGAAGCATCGGTAGTCATTGACCATTCCTGAGGCCCTTGTGCCTCAGCAGGTGCGTCCCCTCCCCAACACTGCCTGTCTTCAAATAACTGCACAACTAACTAACTAACTAACTAACTAACTAACTAACTAACTAACTAACTAACAAATAACTGCATAACTAACACAAATAAGGGAACAGAAAGAATAAGGACGGAACTCTAGGGATGTTAAAGATGTATGTGTGTATTGTATTTTTATCTAAACTACTGACCCCGTTTTTTTTTCCTTTTGCTCTTATTAGACAGATTTTATTTTTTTAAAAAGAAAAAATAACCTTTCTTTCAAATGAGAGGGATAGACTCACTACCCTCGTTTTACTTTGCCGTTTGGGGCGGAGAAGAGGCCATTGATAAGTCAGATCTGAGCATCTACCTCGGAGGCAGGGCAAGGTGATTTCAGAGTTCCTGAAGGTCCCTAAAACTTTCCTAGCAGCTTTCCTGACTCCTCCTCCTCCTCCACCGGAGTCTCCCAGAGCTGAGGAGGAATGAGGGACAGAGACTGAAACAGGGTAACTCAGGGGAGGGGTACACTTCAGTGAGCAGTCTACACCAGTGCCCGGCTCCTCAATCATCTTGTTCATTTTTGCTTAGTTTTTGTTTTTAATGTTTCAATATTTGTAGTAGGACAGAGGAATAGGTCGGACCAGGAGGGCATCCACCAGCTTGTTAAAGATGTGTTACGTTACGTTATTAACAGTTCTGGAGGCCAACTTCTGGAGCAGGCAGGCGGCTGCTACTGAGAATTGCAGGGAAGTGTGTACAGCCGAGACTGCTGGTTGCTCTCCTTTAAAAGGCTGTTTGCTTGAATACCCAGGGGTGTGTTGTCTGTTGCAACCCTTCAGCACAGTGACTATTATTTGGCTTGGACTTCTAATCTACCTGATAAAGTGTAGCGATAATGTGTTTAAGACAATTCTCCCAGAGGGCTTCCTCTCACTTGCACTTTATAATGATCAAAAGAAAGTTTCTGTATAAACAACGAATGGCCACCTATTTAACATTCCTTCTAATTTAACTTTTGTTAATTCACTTAAAGTAAACCCCTAGAACATTCCTAATATTTACCATTTTCTTAGGACAGGGAGGCTCTGTCTTCGACACCCCCATGAGCCTTCCATTAGTATGTCTCTCCTGTTCTGTGTGACTTGATGGGTGCTTGTAAAACCTTTGGGACTAGTGGTGTTTTCTCTTCCTGCTGTTCTCTGTTTGCTAAATACTTCATCATACACTCCTAGTCCAGGATCAACACAACAAAATGCACCTTTCCCTGCCCCTTTTTCGTGTAATTAGCCACTCCTTTCATAGTCCAAAGACTCCAGATCTGATAAATTGAGGTGACAATCCATCTGAGGCATCAGGACCAAAATTTCTATGCCATTTTAAATAGATCGAATATGACACTGAGCCCACCCCCAGAGGTATCTGTTGTTATTATTATTTTTTATAATAAATATTTTCCAGCTTACTCCACCCTCATGCAGTGCCCACTGACTACCAACCTAAGACAGTGAGCCCGAGACCTGTGTAGGCGAGGAAAATCAGATTTGCCTCACACCACATCTCAACGGCATTGTCCTTCTTCGAGGGACAATCATAGAATGGAAAAACACACAAACAAAACAGGCTTAAACGTGTCAGCACTGTGGGTTCCAGCCACTTCTCCTAGGGTGTGTTTTCATCTGCATCTAACTGTATTTACCTCTCTATCATGTGAGGTACAGCACATCTAACTATGGGCTTACATAGGTGAAAGATCTCAAATGGCCTGCAACATAGATTACTACGTACTGCCTGACAGAGACACTCCTTGCAGGTTTATGTGTGTGTGTGTGTGTGTGTGTGTTTGTGTGTGTGTGTGTGTGGTGTGTGTGTGTGTGTGTGTGTGTGTGTGTGTGTGTGTGTGTGTGTGTGTGTGTGTGTGTGAGTGTGTGTGAGTGTGTGTGTGTGTGTGTGTGTGTGTGTGTGTGTTGCTTTAAATAACGAGGCCAAAGTAGTTCTTGGTGCTGTGATTTCTATGTCTCGGGTATCCCAAATCATTTCGAAGATGAGAGGAGAATCTTGACAGTAACTGCGTCCTTAACTTGTCGAACTTCTTTTTTTCTCCAGTTGAACAGGTGATTAAGCCTAAGGAAAACAAGACGGAAGGAGAAAAGTCTTCAGAAAAACCCAAAAGAAAGAAAAAGGGAGGCAAAGGCGGAAAAGGCAGAAGAAACCGGAAGAAGAAAAAGAATCCGTGTGCCGCCAAGTTTCAGAACTTCTGCATTCATGGTGAATGCAGATACATCGAGAACCTGGAGGTGGTGACCTGCCAGTAAGTTTATTTCCTACGCCATACCCAAAAGACCCATCTGTAGAAAACAAGTGACTTTTCTGGCGTGTAAACCCAGGGCTCCATGAGCCAACATTATGTTTGTACAGCCAATTAAAATGTAAACACTTAAATCTGGAAAAAAAGATTCTTAGCAAATAGTGTAAACAGGCTGTAGCTTTTTTGACTACTTGTGCAAAATATCATTTTTTTATATATAATATACGTATGTACAGATACATACATGTACCTGTATGTATATTTTAAGTCTCAGAAAAAAGCCCTTAAAGTATTTATCACACAACTTTTTTTTGTTGTTCTAATGTCCCTAAACCCACTAAAATGAAACTAAGTGATGGAGGGATGTGTTAACTGAGACACTGGCATCGAAGTCATCAGTTGGTCCTAAAAGAACAAGAAGAATGAGTCACGGTGTCTTCTGGGAATACCACCTTCACTCCCAAACCAATCGCAACTTGTTCTTAAAGACCTTTAGCTAGAATGCATTCCATGCCTCATGACGTCACAGAATGGACCATGGCAGGGCCTTCCCATGCAAAATTAGGTAGTAAGCTTGATACACAGAGAACCGTTTCAACAATTGTATTTCTGAAATGTGATTGTTACAGTTGTCATCAGGATTACTTTGGCGAACGGTGTGGAGAAAAAACCATGAAGACTCAGAAGAAGGATGACAACGACCTATCCAAGATCGCGTTAGCAGCCATAATTGTCTTTGTCTCCGCCATAAGCATCGCAGCTATTGGCATCATTACCGCCATCCTGTAAGTACAGCACAACCTAAGATCTGAACCCTTCCCAGTATTCCTATCAGTCTCTACTGTATAATTCACATGAGTTATTTTGTGTCATGTGACCCATGAGCCGAATAGAATCAAAATCTGCATTATTATTGTTGAAATGATATATAGAGCCATCTTTCAGAATTAGAATGCTTTTAGCTTAAAAATTGATAGTTCGATCACCTATTATATTTTTGGGTGGTGGTTATTTCGGACACCCAGAAAGCCCTAGTGTCATCTGGGAATATTTTAAAATGGAAGCATAAAGCTTCTGAGAAGCTAACTAGGGTCACATTAAACCTCACGGTATCAAATATACTTCTTCAGCATAAAAGAAAAGCAAATCCCAAAGGTTTCCAAGTCAGTAGCCGAGGAAAGACTTGTGTCTTCTCCCGGTACATGGACAAATTCTGGCTTGTAGTTCCGTGGCATGATGCTCACCGGCTTACCGTTTGGACCTATTTTTGTCCTTCTCGGGTCGAATAGTGTGGGAATGCATTGAGAAACAGAGCGAGACATTTCCTCTCAATGGCACGGCGTAGGCAGCAATGACAAACTCTGTTACTGTGGTCCTCCCACAGCATCTTCCCTGGGTAACAGCAGATCTCACACCTCGCTTCGGAACCAAAGAATGCCCACACTACACTGCTCTAGGTCACAGGCACTGATGGGCACATGAGGCTGGCATTGTCTGTCAGACAGAAGCCATTGGATAGGGGAAGCTGGAGGAGGGCCCACATGGCTCTAGGATGACTCACTGCTACTAGGGTTTGGCAGAAGCAGTGGATTCATTATTCTAATTTTAGGTCTTGGTAAATTACTTTAACAACTGGACTGTGTACATAATTCATCAGTGCCGTCCTTCAGGATGCGGGAGTTATCTCCTGTTGTTGTTTATTGTTACCTTGAATTCCAATCAGAGGGTGACAAAATGACACATAGAAGCTGTTCTGTTATGCATGTGAAGTTAGACGTGCAGTTTAAATTTGCTTTGCACACCTGGAATCTCTTCTAGCGCCTCAAGCCAGCTATGCAGATGTACTTAGGAAAGGCAAAAGCCTCTATCAACTATTCTTATTTGACACAGAAAATGTGAGCTAAAGATGTTTTCCAGTAGAGGAGCTTGCGATTTAGTCAGTTTTCAATGCTCTAGTTCTCGGGGAGGATGTGGGATGACCATTGTTTTATGTTGGCATTCCGGTTTCTTTGTGGCGGTGCTGGGAATTGAACTCACAACTTCACATCTGTCCGTCAAGTACTCATTGGCTGAGTTACATCTTTAGCCGGTTTAACTTTTTGGGAGAGGATCCAAATTTCCCAAGCTCTCCCTTGCTGTCTTGGCCTCTTGACTAGCTGGGATTGGAGGCCTGTGCTCCTAGGCCCAGCTCAATTCTTTCACTTTTGAGAAGTAATGTTTCCCCTGTTTTCTCTCAAAACCTAATTAAAATATAATCAACACTAACCTTACCCCACAATTACTGAGTGCGTTTTTTCATAATTGAAGTGAATATTACTCTTTAAAGTTGACAAAAGTTCTTTGGGATTTAATGGTGATTGTAATGGAGTCATAAATAAAATTAGAAGGAAATCTTTAGACTTGAAAATGCACAAAACACAAGTTGTTTTGTAAACGGTTTTTAAACCCTCTAATAATTTAAAATCACTTAGTAGAAATTTAAATTCATTCATGTAAATTCACTTCTGTATGAGGGGGTCCGTCTACCGCACACCGCTACTTCCCATGCTTAATTCTTGAGGAACAACCACAAAAAATGTCCCAGTTCCACACTGTATGATCATTTCATTTCTATTATGTACTTATATTTTTCAGTGTTTAGAGGTGTGTTGATACAGTGGCAGTCCTCCTGTAAAAGAATATTGGCAAGAGTTTGTGGTTAGGCTTAAGTTTTCGGTTAGTGTAACAAACCGACATACGGAGTCTGTTATAAGAAGTCGCAGGAGCAAAGTCCCCATGGTCATCAAAATCCCCATTGCGCAGGGGTGTAGGCCTTGCTAACAGTGGAATTCTGTGTTCTGCAAAGGCTTCGGAAACGATTCTTCAGGGGATATGAAGAAGCAGAAGAAAGAAGGAGGCTGCGGCAAGAAAACGGGACTGCACATGCCATAGCCTAGCTGATGACAATTCAGGTTTGGCCTTTAAACTTCATCTCCCAGTTAGAGACTATAATTTTGAAAACGAAAACAAAGCTCAAGGCAAAAGGAAGAATCCATTCTTAGTTTCGAGTGCACATGGATAGCTGTTTTAGGGAAATGTTATTCTTTGAGTAAGTTTGACACCAGTCTTACTGAAGAATAGATGTGGGCAGTTCTAGTCCTGTTCTCAAAGAACATAATTCTTAATGGATGGAGGAGACAATAAGGCATCAAAGTGTTGCGGAAGGTAAAATAGGAGCAATAAGAAAGGGACTGGTGGGCCGGGTGGAAAACATTTCCAAAGTGGTGAATCAGTGGGACATTCTTAGGACCTGGAAAGGTCACAGACCCCAAATCACCTTCTGAGCTAGGAAGAACTTAGGAAGCCAGGAAAGCGATTATGAAGAAAGATTGGCAATAGTGAGAGGTGAACAGGTCATTTCAGAAACAGAAATGGCCCGTTTCCAGTGACTGTTGGGTAAGATAAAGTAGTAATAATGACAGGGTACGCTCACAGGGTAGAGGACCAAAGTTAGCCTATTGCATGGAAACAAATGGAAGTGAGACTAGAATTTGATTGTTCCTTTAAACAAAGGAGGGGGCACACATTTGAGAGTGGTTTGGTAAAAAGCTACAGTTGAATTTTTAAGTAGGAAATGCTAAGTTCTAGGTAAAAGGTCCAGAGTAACCAGGTAATGAAGACCCCCTCAAGGGGAAGAGGGCGCCAGGGAGACGGATACAGTGGAAATCAGCCCAGTCGAAAAAGTTCATACCCTCAGACACTTAGGAAAGAGGTGTCCCTAAGTCACTGATTTTTCTGCCTTCATCATAGCTAAGAGTTACTTGAGATTGTTAAAGATGATATTCCTATACACACCCTGAGCGTGCCAAATTGAAGCTTTATTTTTAATAAAAATTCCACATGGTTATAACTCATGAAACGGGCGACCATTCACACCCACTCTACACCCAGTATTCATTATACCTTTAAAAAAGTCATTATCTTCCTGTGCTTAAGCTAAGACTCAGTACATGGGTAAGGGTGAAATAGGGTATTAATATGCTGTGTTGGCATGTGCTGGCTGCCTATTAACTGGTAGCTACTATTATTATAGTCCTGCTACTAATTATCCTAAATTAACTGTATATCATAAATACTGAGACACTTAATCTTATATTTTAATTAGATCTAACTGTTTATTTGGTTAGAAATATTTATATATTTATATATTTATATAATATATATATAAAAACTGCAGGTATGGGCATTTGTAGTTTCCTAAATAGATGTATTATTTAAGAAGAAATGAAAAGGGTTGGGATTTAGCTCAAGCGAAGAGCGCTTGCCTAGCGGCTTAAAGGCCCTGGGTTCGGTCCCAAGCTCCCAAAAAAAAAAAAAAAAAAAAAAAAAAAAAAAAGAAATGAAAAATGGAATCAACCCAAAGTGGCAGTTTTCTGTGAGAATATTTAGCTTGTCTTCTAGGACATCCAGAGAAAAAAGAAGTTGACAGAAATTCCTGTTCTTGGAAATTTTCTTAAATCCACGTTAGACTCGAACTTACCTCAGACACTTTTTTTCTCCTCACAGGATAACAGTCAAGTCACTGCCAAGCCACACCCACACCGGAAGTGACGCATCGGTCCTTCTTTCAGCGAAGGCTCCAGAAGTTCAGTTGTCACTTTTTGTGATAGTCTTATTTCTGTACATAAAGAAATGTGTGAAGATAAAATATTTTTTCACGTTGTAAATAATTTATTTAATATTTAAGTGTTATTTATTTTATAGCTCATTAAATGTTTTTTAAACAAAGAGATTGAGTTTGGATATCAGTTTTGAAGTCTCAATATGTTGGGGCACTTTTATCTTGATATTTGGTCAATCATTTAGAAAGGCTCCTTCCCCCTTCCTTACTGCTCTTTTTTTTTTTCTTTAAAAAAAAAAACAAAAAAACAAAAAACTTTCATCATTAAAAAAGGGTCTCATTGTAGAATTGTATCATTCTCCTTATAGGAATGGGTGACTGTACCTGGCTTTACAAAGCTTTCTTCAGGGGAAAACTTTAGTCCTTCACTCTTCCCACAAGTGTTAGTAATTTTGATAATAGACATATTAAATTATGTAAGCATCTAACACACACACACACACACACACACACACACACACACACTTGTCGTTCATTCTTCCAGTTCCTTGCTGTGATCAGCACAAAGACACAAGAATGGCTTGAATAATAACAGTCATATTTCAGGAGAATCAGGAAGCATTTGCAGAAGAGACATTCTTTTCTAATACCGTGTATATTCATGAAATATCTAACACCCTTCTCTCTGCGCACTTGCTAGGGCTCTCTTACAGCATATGTGCTTGTTTAGTGGATGTTACTGTACCTTAAAGCTGTTGGCCACTGTCTAGTGCCTGGCTGGTAGACCAAATTATATACCTATAAAATAAAAGAACCTTTACAATGGAGGGGGGAGACAGCTTGAGAAGTAAGTGATCATAACAGCAGCAATCATATTGAGTCATGAGTAGAGAGTTGCCATGAACATCAATGCTTTATCTGTCTGATGTAACCAGAAGATCCTTGTCCGCTGATCCCAGAGCCATTGGTTCCTAGCTCAGCTACATATATCACCTAAAGAAGTTAAAAGTCCCAAGCTGCGAGCTGTCAGATAACTCCTCCCTCCCCAGGCTGCTGACTTGAATGGGCTGGAGTGAATTATGACGTCTGTATTTGTAAAAGTTTCTTACATATAGACAATGTTATTACTTCAGTTGAACATCTTTGCCATACATTTTCCTCGGTCTTGTTCACTAACTATGTACTACAGCTGGTTACAAACCACACTAGCCATGCAGGACAGGAAAGCCCTGATGTGGACACATTGGCTACCCCGTTGGTGAGCGTGTTGTGTGTCCTGTCAATGCGGCTTCAGAATCAACCAGCTGAGGCACACCCCAGAAATCCTTAAGAGTCTACAGCTCTCACTCAGCCCAGCTTGGAGGAGTTTGGTGAGCTCTTCCTCCAGAGAGATGACCTGAGATTGTCCTTGAAGGATGAATAGGAGCTGTGCTGCAGGCATCTTCTATAACGACAGAAAAGAAGTGACAGTCGACAAATAGAATGCTGTGATGCAGAACATAGTTCACCATTAAAACGTTAGTCCAAAGAGGTCTAAAGAAAGTGAGGGTGGTGAGCACAGAGTCAGGAAGGACTTCTAACTCAAGCCAAGATGTGGAACACAACTGGACAGAAATTTAGTAATTTACAATCCAGATAGGGCATCAAGCTGCTGTCTTGGTAAGAGACTTATCCAAAGCGAGAGGTCAGATGATCAGCTTGGAAAACAGTTAAAATATTCTCTGGGAAAAATCAATATCTATACCTGGGAAGAGAAACTTGACTTGAATTTCAAGTCTATTTCTTTAGATTAAATATAAAATAATATTTGTTATATTAATAAGCTGTAAGCCAATGAGTTAGCAAAGGAGAGAAGAAATAATCCTAAAATGATCATCAAGCTTCTGGATATAGATGTCACTAGCTTGAGACTCCCTTGGCATGGCTTAGTAAGTATTTTAGAATAGAAGGATGCATTCCATGGACTCTTGACTGAAGAATGTTATCTTTTAGTTAATCTCTAGTCCCTCTTTCTACTGCTTCTCCTATAGTTCAGGCATTTGTTCTGTAGGGAGAATTTCACTGATTTATGAGGTTACAAGTTATGTTGTTAGCACCTCCACTCAAATATAAACTATCTAAGTAGCCTGCTTATAGCTTGAAGACTCAACTAAGATTTTTTTTTTTGGTTAATCTACTGTGTTACCTCCATAAAAGTTTCTGATCTTTTCTTTCCCCCATCATCTCTTAAAAGATGACTGATCTATTATGTGTGATATATACTCACTGAATGGTTAACACAGAAGAAGGCATATCAGCCTGATAAATCTTGGAGATGCACAACTAAAACTGGACGTTCCTCTTTAGCCAAAACAGTGACTCCACCCTTTGAAAAGGTTGCTGTTCAATGAACTAGATAACACCTACATGCACGTTTTGCTCAAGAGAATGGTGATTTATGAAGTTCTCATTGGGTTAGATGAGAATTTTAGTATTTCTTCTTGGAATGCAATCCTACTAATTCTAGGATTCAGTAGAGAACATATGCATTGGTTCCATCCATAGCCTCAGAGCGAAGTCTAGAGCTGAATTAAGCTCAGGTTAAAAAGGAACTGATTTCTAAACTGATTCCTGTAGAATGTTAGTATGTGGCCTGGAGCCTGTTTTTGTGATATTTTGGTGAAGAATGTGGCTGCTGCTTTTCACCCTTGTGTGAAAGTCTGCCTGAGGCCAAGGCTAAGGTGAAGAGAGTCAGATGAATTGCACTGACAAAGTAAGCCTCAAAAAAGCCCAGCATAGACTTTGTCCTCTGGTTTACTCTCAAGAAGAACACTTTGATCAAGCATAGCAAGCACAGAAAGGAAAAATACAAAATATATGGTTCAAGTAAAAATGGGTTTCCAGGAAGTGAAATGGAGCTAAATCCAGTGTTCAAGGTGATAAATTAAGGGAGTCATGACCTCAGAGCAATATTCCACCCAGTTAAGCTTATTGTTTGTGTGTTTACTGTTGAATAAGGAATAGTTATTATTACCTAGTTATTGTTTTCATTCAGATTTTAATCTGAAACAAACTACAATCCAGAACTGGAGGTCACACTTCTGATCCAGATCTTGAAGCATGGTTGCCATGAGAAGCTTAGGTCCAGGCATAGTGGTATATGCCCTTAATCCCAGGAGACGGAGACAAGAAGATTTCTGAGTTCAATGCCAGCCTCATACAGAGCAAAATCCAAGCAAAGAAAAGCTCAGGCCTAGGCTTTGTGGTACATGTTTTTAATCCCAGCATTCAGGAGACAGAACCATGAAGATCTCTGAGTTCCAGGACAGTCTACAGAATAAGTTCCAGTACAGCCAAGATTAGGCAGTGAAGGAGTTGGAAAACAGAAAGCTGGTGATAATATAATAGAACAAGGGGACCATGTTCCAGCTCCAGCAAGGAGCAGAACTCAGCAGCATTGGCCATGTAGCTCTGGTTTTAGAGTCAAGAATAGAAGAGACTTCTGGAACAATTGATGCTGATTAGCTGGAGTTAAGAGGTTAACAGTGATTAAGAAGAGACTAGCATCACTGAGGGGAAAACATCTGGGAGGTGTTTTCTGGGAGCACAAAGAAACTGTGTTCCAGAGATAGCCAAGATTGTACCTTGTGCTACAGGTGGACTTGGTAATGTGTACGAATCACCCAGGTGATACTGGTTTTGAAGGCATGAAGGAGTCATGAAGAACAGCTGACACTTGGTATTGTGGGAAGCCATGGAAGGCCATTGGTGAAGGTGTAGCCTCATTTGAAGTCGACAGTCCCATACTGAAGTGGTCATGCAATGAAGTTGAGGCTCAGCCCAATGAAGGGAGCCTATGAGAGGCTATTGATGAACCTAGTTGTAGTGGAAGCCTCCAGCAAATTGGAGATGTCAATACCATGGGATGATCACCAAGAACAACAGCAGTAGTGCAGTAGAGCCAACCAGAGCCTAGAGAGCTGCCAAAGGCAGAGTTGAAGAACCCTTTAGAGGAGCCTAGAAGATCATGTGTAGATCCCAGACATTGGGACAAGAAGCTACGGAATTTTAGTTGCCTTGAAAACCCTATGATGTTAGAGATGGCAGAGCTGTGGTGTGCCTGCTGAGGAAGGAAAGCTGCTAACAAGGAGCAGAGCCAGTCTGAGAGAAGAAAGTTGCTGTGGTCAACAAAGATGAAGGGACTTATAAATCTGAAGAGGGCTTTCACATCAGACATGGAGATGAAGAGTTTGGAGTTTGCCCAGCAGATTTTTGGTCTTGCTTTGGTCCAATATTTCATCACTATGAGGTTTTGGAATGATATAGATATAGATATAGATATAGATATAGATATAGATATAGATATAGATATAGATATAGATATAGATATATTCTCCAGTGGTTGTTTTTTTATTTTGATTTTATAGAGGATTACAGTTAAGTATTCATTCAATTGAATGAATCTCAGAAGAGCCTTTGAACTTTGAACTTTTCCCATTGTTGAGATCAATTGGTATAGACCGTGGGACTTTGGAAGTTGGACTAAATGTATTCATGCTATGGCTAGGTATAGCCACTATAGACTCATGTCTTTGAAAAAGTCTATTCTGGCCAGGGGATGGAATATAACAGTTCAAATATGCTTGGCCTAGAGAGTGGCACTATTAGGAGTTTTGGCCTTGTTGGAGTAGGTGTAGCCTTGTTGGAGGAAGTGCGTCACTTTGGGAGTCAGGTTTGAGACTTTTTTCCTAGTGGCGTGGAAGCCAGTCTTTTCCTGTTTGCCTTTAGATCAAGATGTAGAACTCCCAGCTCCTTCAGTGCCATGCCTGCCTGGACACTTCCATGTTTCCTGCCATTATGATAATGGTCTGAACCTCTGAATCTGAAGACCAGCTCCAATTAAATGTTGTCCTTATAAGAGTTGCCTTGGTCATGATACTCTTCACAGTGATGTAAACCCTAAAACATTTGGGTTGTTGGTGACTAACTTCTTGAGCTCTTTATATATTTTAGATATTAGCCCTCTGTCAGATGTAGAGTTGGTGAAAATCTTTTCCCAATCTGTAGACTGTCATTTTTTCCTATTAACAGTGTGCTTTGCCTCACAGAAGCTCGTCAGTTTGATGAGGTCCCATTTATTAATTGTTGATATTAGTGCCCGAACTATGGGTATTCTGTTCACAAAGTTGTCTCCTGTTCTCATATGTTAAGGCTATTCCCCAATTTCTGTTTTATTAGATTTAGTGTATCTGGTTTCATATTGAGGTCTTTGATCCACTTGGACTTGACTTTTGTGCAAAGTGATAAATATGAATCAACTTGAATTCTTCGACATGCAGATATTCAGTTAAGATCAACACCATTTGTTGAAGATGCTTTCTGTTTTCCATCGTATGGTTTTGGCTTCTTTGTCAAGAATCAAGTATCCACAGATGTGTAGGTTTACTTTGATTTGAGTCCATTGATCAGTGTGTGTATACCAATACCATGCAGTTTTTATTACTATTGCTTTGTAATACAGTTTGACTCTATATTATAGTTTGATATCTGAATATTACAGTAAGGGATTCGGCTACCTCCAGAAGTTCTTTTATTGTCCAGGATTGTTTTAGCTATCCTGGGTTTTTGTTTTTTCATATGAATTTAAGAATTGTTTTTTTCAAGGTCTGTAAAGAATTGGAATTTAACTGGGAATTGAATTGCATTGAATCTGGAGATTGCTTCTTGTCAGATGGCCATTTCTTTACATTAATCTCACTGATCCATGAGCATGGGAGATCTTCCCATCTTCTGATATCTTCTTCAACTTCATTCTTTGGAGACTTGATGTTCTTGTCACACAGGTCTTTCAGTTGCTTGGTTAGGGTTGCACCAAGATAGTTTATATAATTTATGGCTATTGTGAAGGGTGTTGTCTTCCTAACTTCTTTCTCAGCATGTTTATTGTTTGTGTAAAGGAAGGGTACTGATTTTCTTTTTTAGTTATTTTTATATCCAGCCATTTTGCTGAAGCTGTTTATCGGGTGTAGGAGTTTCCAGGTATAACTTCTGGGGCCACTTATGTATACTACCATATCATCTACAAATAGCGATACTTTAACATCTTCCTTTTCATCTTGTATCCCCTTGATCTTCTTTAGTTGTCTTATTGGTCTAATTAGAATTTCAAGTACTATATTAAAGAGATCTGGAGAGAGTGGACAGCATTGTCTTGTCCCTGATTTTAGTGGCATTGCTTTAAGTTTCTCTCAATTTAGTTTGATGTTTGCTATTTGCTTGACGTATATTGCCTCTATTGTGTTTAGGTATGTGCCTTGTATCCGTGATCTCTCTAAGACCTTCAGTGTGAAGGGGTGTTGCATTTTGTCAAAGGCTTTTTCAGCATCTAATAAGATGATCGTGGGGTTTTTGGCTGTCAGTTTGTTTATATGGTGGATTAGGTTGATGGATTTTTCATATGGTAAACCACTCTTGCACCTCTAAGATGAAGCCTACTTGATCATGGTAGATATTGTGTTTGCTGTGTTCTTAGATTCAGTTTGCAAGTATTTTATTGAGTGTTTTTGCATCAGTGTTATTAAGGGAAATTGGTCTGAAATTCTCTTTTATTGTTGAGTCTGTGTGGCTTATGTATTAGGGTCACTGTAGCCTCAAAGAATGAGATTAGCAGTGTTTCCTGCTGTTTCCATTTTGTGGAATAGTTTGAGGAGTATTGGTATTAGTTCTTCTTTGAAGGTCTGGTAGAATTCTGTACTAAAATCCTCTGGTCCTGAGCTTTTTATGTATGCTTGTTGGGAGACTTTTATTGACTGCTTTTATTTCCTTAGGAGTTATAGGACTAATTAGATAGTTTACCTGATCTTGTTTAACGTTGGTAAGTGGTATTTGTTTAGAAAATCATTCATTTCATTTAGATTTTCAATTTTGTGAAGTAGAGGCTTTTGAAGTAAGACCTAATCATTCTGTGAACTTCCTCATTATTTGTTGTTAGGTCTCCCTTTTCATTTCTAATTTTAATTTGGAAAATGTCTATCTGCCTTTTAGTTACCTTGGCTAAGGGTTTGTTTATCTTGTTGATATTCTCAAAGAACCAGCTCTTGGTTTTGTTGATTTTTTTGTACTATTCTCTTTGTTTCTAATTGATTTCAGCCCTGAATT
This sequence comes from Rattus rattus, assembly GCF_011064425.1. Taxonomy (NCBI): domain Eukaryota; kingdom Metazoa; phylum Chordata; class Mammalia; order Rodentia; family Muridae; genus Rattus; species Rattus rattus. The sequence goes on from NC_046164.1 coordinate 4,551,106, forward strand.
TGATTATTTCTTCCCATCTTCTCCTCTTGTCTGTGTTTGCTTCTTCTTTTTCCTAGTACTTTTAAGTGTACTTTTAAATTGTTAGTATGAGAACTCTCCAATATCTGTATGAGGCACTTAGTGCTATGAACTTTCCTCTTAATACTGTTTTCATCGTGTGCCTTCATTTTCATTGAATTCTAGAAAGTCTTCAACTTATTTTTTCTTTCTTCCCTGATCCAGTGATCAATGATAAGAGAGTTGCCCAGTATCCATGAGTTTGTAAGTTTTCCGTTGCTTCTGTAGTTGTTGAAATTCAGCTTTAATCCATGGTAGTCTTACAGAATACAAGGAGTTATTTCAATTTTCTTGTATCTTTTGATGCTTGCTTTGTAACTGAGTATATAGTCAATTTTGGAAAAGGTTCCATCAGGGACTGTGAAAGAGGCATAATCTTTTGTGTTTGGGTAAAATGTTCTGTTAGTTATGTTAGGTCTATTTGGTTCCTCTTTGAGGGCCTCTACCTGTTGGGCTGTTTTTCCTGTATTTCTTTTAGGGATTTATTTATCTCCTCTTTAAAAGCCTCTATCATCTTCATAAGGTCATTTTCTTGCCATTTTAGTGTTTTAGAATATTTAGGGTTTTCTGTTGTAGGACAGTTGGGTTCTGATGGTGCCCTATTGACATGGCTTTTGTTGCTTGTATTATTACTGATGGCCTTTAGCCATCTGGTTGTCCCTAGTGTTGGCAGACCTGGCAGTTCCTGATGGGATCAGGCTTCCAGGGATGCAGGCAGAGTAGCCGGTTCCTTGTTGGTTGAAGGCAAGTTTCCAGGGATGCAGGGGAAATTTTGACCAGGAAATGGAGTACAGAGAGAGCAGGGCAGAGTTTGTAGCTGTTGGGTTTGCCCACAGTGGCCGTTTGGCAAGGAATTGGGGTAGAGGTCTCATCGTGTGGTTGCTGATGGCTGCAGGCATCTAGTATTGTGGTTAGAGGTATGCACTGGAAAATGGAGCCTAGAGATCAGGGCAGACCTCAAGGCTGCTGAGCTTGCTGGGAACCCAGCTATTGGTAGCAGTTTGGGGATTGGGAATCTTACTTGATTGGCCATGGCAGCAACAGGCCTCTAGGAATTCAGGTGACACTGTGGCCCTGGACATGGAATGCAAAGGGGGGGCCCACTTTCCAAGGTTTATATAGTCCTTATTAACCTAAAATGGAGAGCACAAGCTAAGAGAGTGGTTTTCTAAAAGATACGCAATACTAAAGAGATGCAATGCTGAAACCTTTGGCCACACTATCCCCGTGACCCCCATCTCTTTACCCCTTACTCTACCCACCCCCCATCTTCCTCACCTTCCATTCCCTCACCCCAGCATTCATTGCTGGTCCAAAATCCTACTGACTCACCCGATTTGAACTTCACTTCATCCTTTTCTGCCTGGTGTTGGGCAGGACACCCCAAGGGAAGATGGGGACCCAGGAACTCAGTAGCTGTGCTTGGACATCCCAAAGGAAGAAGAGAAAAATGAAACCCCAGTGCATAACCCATTTGGGCATCATGATGAGGATGGGGTAAGAAAGACAAAGAAGGCAAGGCAATGTCATCCTAGGGATTTTGGAAAAGTTTAAAATTTTGGATTAGTGTAATGGAGAACAACAGACTGACATGGAACTAGAAGGTTTCATGATGTGCTTGACCTACCATGATGGTCTGAGAAGAATGAGAAGCTTTAGAAGGCAGTGGAAAGACCAGTTTGTGAAGCTACTTTCATCAGGTAAAGAGGAGACCAAGACAGCTAGAGCTGGGGTGGTGGCAGTGATAATGGGAAACTAGGATTAGAACAAGAAAAAGAAGAGCCTGCCCAGAGACAGGGAATTTGGGGAAATCAATAACTCTAATTGGGCATTTCCTCGTCTGTCTATTTGTGTGCAATTATTCTATTAGTACACACAGAGAGAAAAAACACTCTTTCCATTGTTCTAATCCTTAAGAGGTTATCTTTTATTTCCTTAAAGTAAGAAATATCTGAGAACGTCTTAACAGCTGACTCCACTGACCTGAATTTCTGGATCTTCAGTCAGGAATATCACTTAAATCAAACAATGACTCCATCTATTTCAGAAGAGAGGAAGTAACACAGGCAGTGTCTGTGAGATGTGGAGAGGCCAGACCAGAAGATGTTCACCATCTCTTCCCAAGTTAACGCAACATTCACACAATAAAATCACTAGACATTGCCAGATGGGATGACTCGTCCCTGAAGACCCATCCCCAGTGAAGCTGAAACAGGAGACTTTCAAGTTGCAGGCAAGCCTAGTCAATAGAGTTGGGCCTGTCTTTAAAAATTTAAACACTCAACTGTTGCTAAAATTAGAAGAATTAAAACATTAAGGCATGATTACTAGGGCATTGTGCTTGTTGCTGTGGGTAGAACCAGCTTGCAGTCTTCATCTTAAAATGGATAATACTGAATGACTTCCTATTAAATAAATGATTCTTATAGAAGCCCGTGTTTGTATCAGTTAGTCTCCCAGTACTATAAAATGAGTAGTCATAACCTAGAGAAAACTGAATATAGGTCATGTTACATGCATAGATAAATTATGTCTTGGAAGAAGTTTTATGAGTATTTGTATATTTACATGTATGTAGTATGTACAGTCATACTTAGCCCTATACTTAGTTGCTGTAGACGTGTTAGAGAGATTGTTCTACAGAACAGGTTATCTTGTACCTCTATGATACTTAACCATAGAGGAGAAAGAGGCACCAATAAGGACCTTACTCAAGGGCCCTGGATCCTAAAGACTTTCCCATGCCATCCTCCTTTAATCACTTATTCCACTATCCCAAGGAGTTAATTGATCTTAAGTCAATTGAAAGTATTCTGGGCTTCGAGATGGCCAGAAGTCCATGAGCCCTTAATTTTCAGGTGACTTTCTTAGTTGGAAGCTCACCATCTGGTTAGGTAACTTGGCAGCATGCCTATTGGGCTTCCCCAATAGTATCATTTCAAGCACTTGACTCATCCCATGTTGACTCTTAAAGCCACAGCCTCAGTGCTCAGGTCAAAGTCTAGAGATGTGGATTAGCAGTTTTCAAATAAAAGTGTTCAGGAAGAATCTTACTCGGTTGGCATGTGGTTAGAGATCTTTGGTGTACAATGTAAGGCACCTAGATCGACCTCACTCAGCTGGCTCTACAGGATGTCTCTGTCCTTTCACAGAGATGTTGGTCAACACCACAAGCCCAGAGCTCAGCTATCCAGGCAAACTTTTAGTTTGTCTGTGTTCTGTGAAGGGCCAGTGTGCGCTAAGAGAGGGCTTTTAAACAGCTTGGGTTCTTTACTGGTCAGACCTAGATCTGCTGTAGAGCTTTGTGTTTTCCACTCTTCATGACCATTTCTCTCATTCTGCCTTCTAGAGAAAGGCAAGGCTATCATGAAAGGGGATGCAAGGAAGAGCAAAGAATGCTGATTCAGACCAAGACTTGAAGAGTAAGGAGGGCACTTGGACCTGGCAAACAGTCTTTGCCTCTCCTGATCCATTTGCAACATTTGACCTCTGCTCAAAGGAGAGGCAGACACCTGGGACTGAAGACCTTAAATTCTCTTCTCTCACCTGGGTACAGACCCAGTTTGATTATTTGCATACAGCATGGAACCTTACAAAAATGGAGTCTGTAGAGGAAGGCAGAGATAAAATTATCTATTCCTTTCTATTCCTGCCAGCCAACCAAGTTAGAATTCCTAAATGTAACTGAGGTGTGCCTTTGATTGTCTCCTATAGACTTTAGAAGGGGACCAGAGACTCCTCACATAATCTGAAATTATCTATCTATCTATCTATCTATCTATCTATCTATCTATCTATCTATCTATCTATCTATACATATGTTTGGGTATGTATGAGCTGATGCAGACATGTGGAGGCCAAAGGTCAGTGTCTAGTCTTTTCCTCTCGATTTGTCAGTGTCATATTGTTTGATACAGGCTATCACTGGAACTGGAGTCCATTAATTCTGCTATACCAGCTGGCCAATAAATTCCAAGGGATATCATTCTCTACATCCCCAGGGCTGGGATTGCTTGAGCTTGATGCTGTGCACTTTTTATGTGGTTGTTGGTGTCAAATTTCGGTTCCCATGTTTACACAGCAAGCATGTTACAGAATGAGCCATCTCCTCAGCACCCCTCCCCACCTTTTATTTTTAACCTATGAATGACTGGGTGCTCTCAGATGACTTTTAACCCATGAATGACTTTTTAGAACTTTTTTTACATTATTTATTTATTTATTTAAAATGTGTATGTGTGTATATGTGCATGTATGGGGGTATGTGCAAGTGTCTGAGGGGTCAGAGGCATTCCATCTTCCCTGGAGCTTGAGTGAAGGTGGTTGTGAGCCACCCACATGGGTGCTATGGACTGAAACATGGGATCTTCAGAACAGTACATCTCTTAACCCTAGTGCCATCTCACAATGGCACTTATATTGTCTGTTTCATACGGCTACTATTAAATATGGTGGAATAAATCCTATATACTCACTGTTATAAAAAAAAAAAGACCCAAAACCAAAATACTGCTACTTAGATTTGATATCTTTGGATTCTGAAATGGTAAAATCTTCCACAGCAGATTTTTTCTGGTTAATAATAGGAATTTTGACTTTAGACATGAATTAATAACTTGCATTGAACTTGATCTCTTGATACTAACAGCCATAAAATAAGTAAAAAGGAGGAGGAGTTGAACGTTTTGGTAGGACAGGACCCTAACTAGTGACACAGGACAAAAAAGTAGGCTTGATTGTCATTCTGGATTTCTGCACAAAAATAGAAACTAAATAGAGTGGGAAAGTCTACTAGGGAGATCGAGGTTTGTGGACAGGGCAAATAAAATAATTAAGATTTATGAGGCAAAATACCATAGGAAGATAACACACAAATTAACAGATCAAAAATACAAAGGATTACATTTCTGCAATGGGAGCCCAAGGCTAGGAAACCTAGATATGAGCCTAAAAGCTTGTCCATGTTTAGAGGAAATAATATAATATATGATTTTATCTATCTATGTATCTATCTATGTATCTATCTATGTATCTATCTATGTATCTATCTATGTATCTATCTATGTATCTATCTATGTATCTATCTATGTATCTATCTATCCATCTATCTATATATCCATTACATTTTTGAGTGTATGTGACTAACCAGATTTCTCATATGCAATGTATTTTTAAAAAATATATGTATGTGGAACAGGTAAATTGAACTAACATACACATGATGTTTCTCAAATGCTTATGCTTTGTGTGCGTATGCTTGTGCATGTGCTTGTGTTTGTGTTAAGAACCCTTGAACTCTACTCTTATAGTCATTTGTCACAGTGCAAGTCAATGCTGTGAAGCATAGTCAACATGCTGCACAGTAGATCCCTGCGGTTTACTGCTTTAGTGTTAAAGAGTTGTTCTTTAGTCTTTGGTTCTCCTAACCCAACCCTCTCTGCAGCCTCACCACTTGTCACCACCATTGCGCTCTCTGTTTCCATGAGACCACTTTTAAAAATCCCACAAAAGTGAGATGAGAGAGTACTTGACTTCCTGTGTCTCACATGGTGGTTTTGCTTACCGTAATGTCATCTGGCTTTGTGTATTATTATCACAAATGAGACGACCATCTTCTTCTTGTAAGACAGAAACATTGCACTGGATCTGTGCATCATAGTTTCCTTATGCATACATCCTTTGGTAGATGATGGGTGGATGCCATATGTTAACTATTATGGGTAACACTGCATGGATATAGATACTGGTGTCATTGGCTATACTCAATGTGATGTCTTTTCTTTTGAAGGCAGATACATTTCATTGGAAACTGCTAAGTGTTGATAATGATAAACGCACGATACAGTTCAGTGATGGAAAAATGGCAGGCTGCATACCTCCCTTTATTTTCAATGGTACCTTCTCCCAAGGAGTTTTACATCTATACCTTAGGGACTGCTTTGTCCTTATCCAGAGATAAATATAAAGATACTACTATAAATGCTTCACATTTCTATGTGAACTTGGAGCATCATGTCCTTCTGTTTCCCTTGGTACCTCAAGACTTTCAGGTTTTCCTTGAAGCCTCCATGGACTCTGGGGACATGCACTTCAAAGAATCAATGTCTCTGCACTCTACAGAATATTGGGGAAATTGGAGCCTATTTGTTTTCTAGACTCAAGTAAAATGATAACTGATACATGCAATAGACTATTGATCCAAGTTTTAGAGAACAGTCATACAATGTTCCTGTGAAAAGCATTGTAAAACTAGTCATGTAGAACTCAGGTTAAACATGTAACAAATGCCAACAACTTTAAGTATAAGCCAGATGCTTTGATAGAAAATAAAGTTAAACAACATCAAGGAGAAATTCAACTTTCTCTTTCATTAAGTGACTCCTGAACTCTCATTCCCTTCTTTTGTAACCTTCCCTTTCACATGCTGTAAGTTGATACCCTCAATCTAGTTTTAATCAGTCAACCTAGGGTAACAATTAACACACATTTCAAGACATTTTCTGACAGAGCTTCAAGTCAGCCAAGCATTCCGTTGAGGGCTACTGTTTCCTCTGTCAAGTGGTGTCTTATTGTACTGTTTCTTATTTTATTGTAATCAGTTTCCAATGTAAATGCCAGAGAGTTGCAAACAAGATATCTTATAAGTTGAGCCAGGAACAATTAAACATGTTCTGGCAAGAGACAAAAACCCAAGGAAATTAAATAATTTAACAGTTAGACAGCATTTTTTTTTTTTTAACGATAGGTGGATGAGCTGAAAGGACAGGACTGGTTTTATATACAGTGATAAGCTGAAGAAAGCAGAGTCAAGAAGACCAGAAGGCAGGTCCCTTCAAACCTGCTTCGTCATGACATGGGAATCAGCAATACAAAAGTAACTCATTAACGTTAGACTAGATGGCTTCTAGCTATTTTTAAGGGGGTTAAAGATTACTACAAGAGGTACTTCATTGTCATGCTCCTTAAAATTAGTTAAAATTGGCTTGTTTGATAACTGACTACTGTTTCTCCCTGTTAACTTCTGGAATGGTCAGATAACAGCTTACTTTCCCCTAGGTGATAGGGAACATTAGTCTGACTAACCGTATTTTGACTTTTAGACTGTGTGTTTGGAGCCCAGTACTGAGCTGAGTCTAAACAATGGCCTCTTGCAGTTTTATTTCACCATCCCCTTCCCTCATTTCAGTCAAAGAATCTCACCTTTCATTTGTGTACAGAACTGTACTTCAAGAAAGTCCTGGCTCAAATGGATGGAATTTGAGAATATCATCCTGGGTGAGGTAAACGAGTCCCTAAAGGACATGCATAGTATGTACTTACTTATGAGTCGATATTAGCCATAACGTACAGGATATCCACTGTACACTCCCCAGACCCAGAAAGGCTAAACAAGGAGAGAGGGTCAAGCTTGAATTTTACTTAGAAGGGGGAATAAAATAGTTATAAGATGCAGATGGAGGGAGTGAACTGGGAGGAAGGGGGGATGAGGATGGGAAAGAGGGGTTCAGGATCTGGTGTGGGGAAGGACAGGAAAGATGGCTATGTGGGCATGAAAATGAATGGAAATCTGCAGTTGATGGATATGAGGAAGGACCAGACTGAGACCTGGGATAAGGGAGGCACCCAAGAATCAGTGACCTTAGCTGTGACTCACTATATTAGGGATATGAAATCTGAAGAAGCTACCTCCTGTAGCCAGACAGGATCCCCAGTGGACTGATAGAGACACTAATTCACCCAGAAGACTTTCAATCGAAAATGTATCCTGTCTAGAAGAAATGCAGAACAGGGGATAGAGCAGAAACTGAGGGAATGGCCAACCAATAATAGGCCCAACTTGAGACCCATCCCATGAGAAAGCGCAAACCCCTAACACTATTAATGATACTATGTTATGCTGGCAAATAGGAGCAAGTTGTCCTCTGAGAGACTCCACCCAGCAGCTGACTCAGTCAGACAAACACAGCCAAAAAGTGAGTGAAGCTTGGGGACTCTTACGGAAGTAGAGGAGGAAGGACTGTGGGCCCTGAAGGGGATGGGAACTCCACAGGAAGACCAACAGAGTCAACTAACCTGGGCCCTTGGGGTTTTCGGAATCTGAACCACCAACCAAAGAGCATATACATGTTTAACCTGGGCCTCCCCACGCACATGTAGCAGATGTGCATCTTGTTCTTCATGTGGGTCCTGAACAACTGGAGCAGAGGCTATCCCAAAAGCTGTTGCCTGAACGTGGGATATGTTTCTAGCTGGGCTGCCTTGTCTGGCCTTAACGGGAGAGGATGTGCCTGGCCTCCTAGGGACTTGAAGTGCCGGGGTGTGGGGGGGTATACCCAGCTGAGGAGGTGCCTACTCACACAGAGGAGAAGGGGATGGAGAGGAGTTATGGGAGGGGGTGACCAGGAGGAAGGCAGTGAACAGGATGTAAAGTGAATAAGTAAAAACATTAAATTAAATTCAAAAAGAAAGTCTTTGCTTTAATAAATAATGAAAAATCATTGATGTGTTTCTTGTGTTCAACATCTTATAAAATGAATGAGAAGTGGAAAAATCAAACTGTCAACAGGTTCACATAAATAAAGGTCAATTATATGTAAAAATGACAAATGTTTAACCTCTTAACCATCATCAGAGATTTATTAGTAGTAACGAGCCAGTTGTCTTCATTTGGGAAGGAAGAGACACAATTAGTGAACACCATTAAAATGCTTGAAAGAGAAAGCCTAACTGAGGTTTCTGGAAATTCGTTTCTCTTTTTGAAGATACAACCCTCTCCATAAATACAGGCTAGAAAATCAAATCAGAATTTCCTTCTCCATTAGTAAGAAAATGGTATTTTCTTAGTAATGATGCTCCAGGAGACATGACCAGGGTCATGGAACTGTTGTTGACAACCAGTGCACTTCCAAGGGGAGAATAGTTGTCAGAGGCACGCAAAGGATCTAGCAAAAACATCTCAGGGAAATGAACTGCTTGAACTTGCTCAGGGAGGGCCACACTGATTAATTAGGTACCCGTAGCACACCCAATAAAAACTCTTGGAGGTGGAATTGCAGACTCTGGGGGATGCTTCCCAATTAAACGTAGACGTTGCCTGTGGCACAGAGGCACACCCAAGGTGTAGTCGGTAACACAATATAATAGTGAAGTCAGAAGGTTTAACCCAAATGATGGAAACCTGGACAAGGCAAGGGCACCTAGAGAAGAGATTCTCTCCAGAGTGGGCCAGGCAGAAGTGGGACCAAATGGGTAGAATAGAAAGAATGATTGAAGAAAATTTGACAATTTGAACCAAGCACAAGGTATAAGGAAACTATAGTGTTTGTTACTCAATCTGTGGTTATGACACCAGAGAGTTAGGAACATAGAATCTCAGGCCCCACCCAAGCAAGCCCTACTCAATCTGAACCCACATTTCAGCAAGATCCCCAGAGGAGTCCAGCTCACTTGTAAGCCAAGAAACACTGCCTAGATAGATGTCTGAGTAAGGAGCAATGGAAGGAAGAAAATCCATAGGGCAGCATACCACTCAGTTGGTGTGAGAAGCATCAACTTATCCCTTCATACAGGTAGGTGGTAACATAGTGGACTCTAGGTAAATGTATTACCTACCTGAGAATTGACAAGTATGCTTTTTGGTAAAGCACACTATGCTAATGAGGAAAACCACAATCACATACACATTTTGAGTGTGTCAACACATAGGCTGTTTGGTATAAGTTTGTACATTATTTTATTGGAAGCATGAAAAACTCTTCTTAGATTAAAGCACCAATCATATCATTTCCCTGCTTAAATAACTCATTTCATTGTTTTCTGATGTTTACTAAGTAGCTTCAAAAATTCCATCACTCATTTTTTCCCTTTGGGAATTTAAAGTGGAAACAGATAATTCGGGGAGTACATACTCAGTAGGTTCCTCATCTCTCTCTTCCTTCCCTGGGGATGGGATCCCTTACCTCTCTCTTTCTTCCCTGTAGATGGGATCTCTCACCTCTCTCTCCCTTCCCTGTGGATGGGATCCCTTACCTCTCTCTTTCTTCCCTGTAGATGGGATCTCTCACCTCTCTCTCCCTTCCCCGTGGATGGGATCTCTCACCTCTCTCTCCCTTCCCTGTGGATGGGATCCCTCACCTCTCTCTCGCTTCCCTGTGGATGGGATCCCCGTGGATGGGATCCCTCACTCTCTCTCCCTTCCCTGTGGATGGGATCTCCCATCTCTGTACCCTCTTCCTTCCCTGTCCATGAGGTCCCGCATCTGTATATCTTCTTCTGCCTCACAGAAACTTCTACACAGCAGGAAGGACATGTCACTTTTACACAGGGACAAGGTTTCCTGTTCTTGGTTTTCTCCGTGTATTGAGGACAGCCTGACTCTTAGAGTTTTCATATTATTCCTTACACAGCAGCAATTGGTGGCACCTGGAGGAAGTGGTTCTTTTAAATGACAGCTTTGTCAGAAGAGTTTAGGCTGAAGTGATGATGCTATGTCATTTTGAAAGCTTAGCCCTTGTCTGTCTGTCCAGAAAAGTTGGGGATTGGAACATGAAACAGAATAAACTCTAAAAATTATTTCTAGCCCATTCATTCAGAAATGTGCTTAAAATGTTTTACTATGACTGTTATTTCAATTGGATGTCTCAAAGCATTGTAGGTACTTTTGTGCCTTTTTGGAAATGCCATGATAATGTTTGCTTACCCTGATGGAGTTTCTCCACATTCTCAGGAAAGGGACAAAAATTGTTTTAAAACTAAAAAGAAAAACAAATATATGTATAGCTACTCTCAAGCTAGAGCCCTATCTGTGTGCTCTCTTTTTTTAAATATTTATTTTAGCATTAATTATACTATAGGAAACTAATGAATAAGAGGAGATTCATTCTTCCCTATGGGGGTTGGGATGGAGTGGGAAGGGCAGAGGGGAGATGACTCTTTACACGTGTGTGTGTGTGTGTGTGTGTGTGTGTGTGTGTGTGTGTGTGTGTGTGTGTGTGTGTAATTAAGACTCCTTTAATGTAGGCACCTTGACAACTTAGGTTGGTCTCTTTACTTTGCCAACCAAAGTGCTCTGCAAATCCCCTTAAGCTGTTAATAGGTCACCGAGACAGGGCCGCATGCCCGCATCTAACCAGCATCAGTTCCAGTCTTTGCTCACAGCCCAGGTCCTTAGCTTTGCCAGGGAAGGTATGACCAGAGGCGAGTGTACCAAGTTCATAGACTTGGAATCATAAATGGCATCAAGGGGCCGGCTGTGCTTTCTACACATGGGCATCGTGAGGAAAAGCTGACACAGACAGGTGTGTCACCTGTAAACCCAGTGAAAGTCAGGAGGCTACAGAGAGGGAGTGCTAGAGAAGAAAAAATCAGATCAGAGGCACAAAGCTCCGAGAGCTGTGGTTTTCATACTGACCATATTAGAACAGCCACAGAGACTCTGCCAAGAGCCTTCCTGTAGAAGCTTGTTCTTGTTCTTCCTCCCAGTCCCATGCTCCCAGAAAGAAAGCTCAGTCCTAAAAATGTTTCTACAAATAGCTAAGTTCTTCTCTGACTAGATCATAACTTAAATTAACATGTCTATATTTTGCCATGTGGCTAGTTACCTGTACTCAGCTACATGTGTCTGCCTAGTCATATCTTCCTGGGCAAATCCCAGAATTCCTTTTGTTTCCCAGGTGTCCCACCTTCTATTCTATCCTTTTCTATAGGCTATGTGTTTTTTTTGTTGTTGTTGTTGTTGTTTTTGTTTTGTTTTGTTTTGGTTTTTTTTTTGGTTCTTTTTTTCGGAGCTGGGGACCGAACCCAGGGCCTTGCGCTTCCTAGGCAAGCGCTCTACCACTGAGCTAAATCCCCAACCCGGCTATGTGTTTTTTAAATTGACAGGAGATGTATCCATACAATACACAAGATATTCTCTCTGCGCCTTCCAACTCTGGGAAGCCTAGTCACAGTTGATTTGTCATCTCTTAAGGAGAGCGTATAGTCCTAACTCAGTGAGTCTTGTTGGTAAAATGCAGAAGTATCTTCTGCAATAAATTTGGGATCAACATGAAGAACTTTTTATATCAACATGACAGCAAGAAAAAAGAAAAACAATTAAAATAATTTTTTTAAAACAACATACAGTAGAAAACCCACTTCAAATCCCTTTCATGTTAGAGCCAAGGTCATGTAGACAAGCTGTTCTAAAAGTTTACCCTTCCAAATAAATTCTTTCATTGTCCTAGCAGTTAATTTCACAGGAAAAATACCATCCCATGCAGATGTAACCACAGAGGGAAGCCTCATAAAGGAAAACCCTCAGGGGTGGCTGCATAATTGGTAGAACTCATAAAGAGAGTATGGTACTTGTTCAAAAAAGCCAAAAAGAATGTTTATTGTTGAGGTGAAATATAAAATATATTTGCTTCCTCTGGAATGAAAGAAAGAGAAATATGTAAGAAAAATTATAAAAATGAAAAGAGGTTGCCTGAAGAGGAATGCTACAGGCTAACAGATAGTAATGAATCCAAGGTTTTGTTAGTCTGTGCCAGGCATTGGAAACTCATAGCAGCTGGTCTATAGAACTTTTCTTTTAGAAGTTGGCCAGAAGGTTATTTATCAATATTTAAAAACTAACACATTGTACATAAAATAGAAGCACGTGGTTATTTTCTGTACATAGAATATGCAGATAACCTGGGATTTCATTCGCTCATGGCAACTGTCCGCTGAGCCACTGGTAACCGGCTCTTGCCTTAAAATAATTGGAGTTCTACTGGGTGAGCTTCATGTTTTCTTATTCTCTATCTTTATTTGGGGCATTTGAGTTACTAATATTTATATGCAAATGTCTTATTGAAACTAACCAGATAATGCATGTGACAGTGCTTTGTAAACTGCAAGTAGAACGGAAACATATGCATGGCATTATTAAGCTAGCGTGTGTACAACATTAACTCAAGTTGTCATGGTTTGTGAATAAACGGAGTGACCGATAATTTAGTGGAGTAAAGACTTCATCTTGAGTTGAGAGGATGAATTGGTTCAACCAGTAAAGGAATTTGCTACCAAGGTTGATAACCAGAGTTCAGGGCAAATAACTGACTGAAATGTAATTTTTCTGTGACCTCCACACATGTGCCATGAGATACGGGAGTCCACATTTACACACACACACACACACACACACACACACACACACACACACAGTAGTATTCTAACAACAGGAATTTAAAAAGTAGGACTTTATTCAGAAGCATCAGCATGTGCGGTTACATCTTAGAATTGTTTGATCATTCTTTCATTTAATATGTATTAATTAAACATCGTGAAAGGCCATGAAGCAGCCAATATTTTTGTTAGCAATTCTTTTATTGAACATTTATAACCTTCCAGTCACCAGAGTTAGGGTGATACATATAGAAGATAAATCATCTATTCTTAAGGAACTTATTATGGGTTGTGAGGGAGAAAATAGAAATAAGTAAGAAAGAAAAAAATGGAGGTCACCATTCTACTCAAAATGATAAGACATATGTAAGAATAAATGAGGATTGGAAAGTTCGACAAGATGTAGTAGACAGAATCTATCTATCTATCTATCTATCTATCTATCTATCTATCTATCTCCCTCCCTACCTATCTACCTATCTATCTATCTTATTGTATTTCCTTAGTAGGTAAATCCCCAAATGTAGTACTCAACTAGCGTGGACAGCTAATAGTAGTGTGATTTAGAATGACTAAGGGTGTGTGATACTTGCCTTTGAGTTGTTAGTGATGGATATTTGAGAGACCCTCCCCAGAAATAATATAGGCAATTGTTGCTGTCCTTCCTTGATTACCAAAACTCAGTGATAAGATCCCATTCTAGGAGACATGTTCATAGAAACTGTAGAAATCCAGTTGTTACTGAACAGGACACTTTCTCCTTACTAGTTAGCGTTCATAGTGATTGACGTGCTTTGCAGGCAACTGGGACAGGGAAAGTCACGTGTTCCTGGATAAAAGAGTGGCACGAATGTTATGGGGGTAACCAACTGATATCTCATTGGGATTAAGGTCTGCTCCAGAGAAGGAAATACATGCTGGCTACTATAAATCTGACCAAGAACCCATGATTGGGAGCTCATAAACCCCAGGGGTGAACCTACTACTGCTATTCTGCTAAATGGATGTAACTCCAAACGACTCTCCATGGTTGTATATGTACCCATGGATTAGCCCAGCTTCCAGGCCTCAGAGAAGTCGTTCTGTGCAGCCAATGAGAGTTAATGCAGAAACTCACAACTGATCCAAGTGCAGAGACTAAGTGTTGGTGTAGTGTTAAACCACAGACATGTGTATCACACCAGCCTCCTACCAGAAGCTCAGTGACCATCGCCGAGGATCGTGAAGCAAGACTCTAAGAGCCAGAGGTCTGGGAGGAGCAGACCATAATAATGTCTTCTAGACATGACAGAAATGACGTACTCAGGATCTCAGCAGCTGCGGTTGCCTGAAAAAGACCTGCACAAACCAGTCAGTATTCCAGCAGAGAGAGCGGAGGGGTTCATATGTTCTCACCCCTAACTGAGCAACCACTGGCACTTGCCTTCTGAGGAAGAGACAATTTTTTTTTTCAGGAGGTGGTCCCTGTTGGGTCCAGCAGGTTCCAATGAACAAATGCGAAAGAGGGGCAAGGGTGACTAAGAAGTGTCTCATAAAACTGGCCAGAGTCACCCGAGGTGATGGCAGCTGATAGGAAATTTGAATGTTGAAAATATGGCAGCCATGTGATGCCTACATGCAAATGGCCTAAAGGATAGCACAAACGTGGTTTATGGTGTACTTGGTAAAAGAAACCAGTTTGGCTGGAGGCTGGGGCAGGAGGGAGAAAGCTTCGTTCAAGCTTGGGGGATGGCAAAGGGCCAGATAATACAAGGTTGAAAGACTCGGAGCCTCTGCTGATGGATTCAGTACAAGAGGGAGACGTCAACCAATGCTTGTACTACAGCGCAACACACACTATCAACAACACCATAGACGGTTGGTAAGTTAGCAGAGTGGATGAACCGTGCCTCCTGGGACCTGAGAAGTGTCTGTAATCTTTCCCTACCCAGGACAATCAGGGTACTTCCTTCCAGGATCTTCCATTTTAGTATGTCTCTGATACTCCCCAACTAATCAGAGCACCCCTCTGAACTGGTGAGTAAAGAATGGGGCTCGTCGGTCACTTTGAGTCTTTGAAAGGGAAGCACTGGCTAGAAGTCTGGAAGGACTTTACTGCCTTGTATGCAAACATGGATTGATTGAACAAACCATGTCATGGCTGATCTGTGAAGAGTATGTCTCAAAACTCTTTCCTTCCTTCTCAAATGCCTAAGTACCCTTGGAAGTGTACACATATCCCCACGAAACCCAACTGATACACAGACGTACTATTTGTCCCCTTTGCTCCTACAGATGTGACCTCAGTCTTTGAGCACATAGGAAGCTGTAGAGCTTAGATCCTCATCAGCTTTCAAAGCTACCTAGAAAACCTTCTCCTTCACGCCTCAGAACCCAGGTACCACCCACCACTCTCTGGCCACCATCATATTGTGTGTATCAGTGTGTATCTGTCTTTTACTAAAATTGTCCATTTGTTATTTGAGACTGAAAGTTTGGATGTGGATGGAATTAAACTGAAGATTTTGCTTCGTTCCCTGACAGGTTATTTGATTACTTTTCAATTAGATACCTCTATTAATGAAGCTAAGGTTTTATGAATGAGTCATTGGGTGGACCAGTAATTAAAACCTTGAAGACACTCCAAATCTTTATAAGTATTTTACAACAGTGGTTGTCTGATTAGCAATGGAAAAGAGATTGAATTCACCAGTGCTTCAGAATGGCTGGTTGGCTTGTTGATTACGTGGACTGTCTCTAGAACTATTGGGGCAGAATTCTTGGGATCCATTACAGTAAGCTTTCTAGTTTCTTCTGAGCCCATGCAGTTGAGAACCACCAATGCAACAGGAAAATCAAAGCCCAATTTCATTCAATTCCATTTAGTAAGTAACTATAAAGCATTTCTCAGGTTGAAGGCCCTAGTTAGTTGCTACTGAGGGCAAAGGAGAGATGAGTGTCTGGCACAAGAAGTACATATGGCGGTGGGAAGGGAAAATGGAATAACAAATGGACAATTTTAGTAAAAGACAGATGCACACTGATACACACGATATGATGGTGGCTAGAGAGTGGTGGGTGGTACCTGGGTTCTGAGGAGTGAAGAAGGTTTTCTAGGTAGCTTTGAAAGCTGATGAGGATCTAAGCTGTATAGCTTCGTATGCACTCAGTACAGAGTTTGAAGTGAGAAAGAAAGCCCTGGATCCTGGCTGTGACTCTGCTCCCTGACTCACTTATCTTAGCTGAGTCCCCTAGCATCTCTGTGTCAGTTCATTTATCTGTAAAATAAAATGTCGGGCAAAAATCAAAACAACCCTGAAATTTCACCTCACACCAGTGAGAACGGCTAAGATCAAAAACTCAGGTGACAGCAGATGCTGGTGAGGATGTGGAGAAAAGAGGAACACTCCTCCATTGTTGGTGGGATTGCAGACTGGTACAACCATTCTGGAAATCAGTCTGAGGTTCCTCAGAAAATTGGACATTGAACTGCCTGAGGATCCAGCTATACCTCTCTTGGGCATATACCAAAAGATGCCCCAACATATAAAAAAGACACGTGCTCCACTATGTTCATCGTAGCCTTAATTATAATAGCCAGAAGCTGGAAAGAACCCAGATGCCCTTCAACAGAGGAATGGATACAGAAAATGTGGTACATCTACACAATGGAATATTACTCAGCTATCAAAATCAATGACTTCATGAAATTCGTAGGCAAATGGAGGGAACTGGAAAATATCATCCTGAGTGAGGTAACCCAATCACAGAAAAACACACATGGTATGCACTCATTGAGAAGTGGCTATTAGCCCAAATGCTTGAATTACCCTAGATGCCTAGAACAAATGAAACTCAAGACAGATGATCAAAATGTGAATGCTTCACTCCTTCTTTAAAAGGGGAACAAGAATACCCTTGGCAGGGAATAGAGAGGCAAAGATTAAAACAGACACAGAAGGAACACCCATTCAGAGCCTGCCCCACATGTGGCCCATACATATACAGCCACCCAATTAGACAAGATGGATGAAGCAAAGAAGTGCAGGCCGACAGGAGCCGGATGTAGATCTCTCCTGAGAGACACAGCCAGAATACAGCAAATACAGAGGCGAATGCCAGCAGCAAACCACTGAACTGAGAAGGGGACCCCGTTGAAGGAATCAGAGAAAGGACTGGAAGAGCTTGAAGGGACTTGAGACCCCATATGTACAACAATGCCAAACAACCAGAGCTTCCAGGGACTAAGCCACTACCTAAAGACTATACATGGACTGACCCTGGACTCTGACCTCATAGGTAGCAATGAATATCCTAGTAAGAGCACCAGAGGAAGGGGAAGCCCTGGGTCCTGCTAAGACTGAACCCCCAGTGAACTGAATTGTTGGGGGGAGGACGGCAAGGGGGGGAGGATGGGGAGGGGAACACCTAAAAAAGGGGAGGGGGGAGGGGGATCTTTGCCCGGAAACCGGGAAAGGGAATAACACTCGAAATGTATATAAGAAACACTCAAGTTAATAAAAAAAAAAAAATGTCGGGCAAAGGTATTTAAGGTCATTTTAAATAATAATAATTAATAATAGTAATAGTAATAATAACAACAACAATAATAATAACGATAATAAAACGATTATTAGCTTTGTCCGCTTTGATGATCTGAAAGTCGAAAAGAAGGCGAGCACGTGGTGCTTATTCGCAAAGATAGCTCAGGCTGGAAATGTCCGCAGAGACCACTGTGTAGAGCTGGAGATGCAGAGTGCTGCTGGCAGCGAGGGCCCAGCGCTGGGTGGAGAGTGGAGAGCTCTGAGGCTGAAACCCCCAGGTTCTGGCTCCAGACAGGTTTGTCCAGAAGAGCTGCTGGCACAGCGGCAGTCATTGCCAGTTTTCAAGTTGTTTACTTCTTGTTGAATGTACACAGTAAGGAGTTTGTGGCTGTTACAGCTGCCTTACGGGCTTGCCCTGGGAACGAACAGGGAAACAGAGCAACGCTGAGGTGAAGACATGTTTCTCCACAAGAGAACGCAGCCAGGCCTTTTTAGCTAGTGTTGAGCGAGGTGGAATGAAAAGCTGTGGAGAGGTTCTGTCCTGGGTGTCAGTTTACTACGGGAGAGGGCTCAGGTACACATAGATGTGTCTGCTGCTGGAGACTTGTCCACAACCTTTTCTTCTCCTTCAACTTCAGCTACAGTGAGAACCGGAAGGATGAGTATCTTCTTCCTTCTGCTATCACAGGCATGGTGAAGGGACTACCAAGTACGAGTTAGGCTAAAGGTTCTGATGGTGCCTCTGAGCATCCTGGAGAGCATCCCTTTGTCTCTCTCTCTTCCTGTGACTTCTTTCATGAAGGACAGAGAAGGGACCAAAACTTCTGAAGTTGCCTAGGGAGGTAGTGTGGTCTGGAAGCCCTTGGACAGCTGCCTAGTTTCCAGCTTAGTGAGAGGAATGACCCAAAACCAGCGGTGGGCAGATAAGCATTAACATCTGTCTGGAGGAAGCCTGCCTTGCAGCGTTTTTCTGATTTCTCTGACACATACTCCCATTCCAGTCGACCTAAAGCTTCCAACATGCGGTCACTCAACACAGAATTGGGCAGCCCCAGCAAGCCAGCCTCCCCTGATTATGTCAACACCCCTGTCTCAGGATATTTATAATCTCTGGTCTTTCATAAATAAGACCAGGTTAGCTGGGTGGCCAAAAGCAAGATTTCGAGAAACATCTGGCCAGAATTAACTCTGATCTCAGATCTCATATCTATCTAGTTCTTGTCTTATAAATATACAGAGAAAAGCAAGTGTAGCAAGAAGAGGTAAATGGTTATACTTAATGATTCCTGATTCCTCAGGAGGGAGGTGCTTAGATTCCAGGGACGGCTAACCACAGCCATCTGTAGGATCAGAGCTACTGGAGTATATACGTACAAAGAAGCCATCACCTGAGCTGAACGTAAGCATGTTCCCTTGAACTAGAGAACTTATGATTATCCTAGTTTGGGGCAGATCACCTGTGGGCTATGGTTGCCCACAAAAATGAATATATTGCCCCTGCAGCTTAGACTATTAGAGAAAGTAGTTGAAAAAAAATATGCACTACGTTTTTATCTGAATAATATCTGTATAATTATGATCACCATTGGGACAGCCCAACATCAGAGTAACTCCCTTTACACATCAGAGCACAAAACAGTATTATCCTTTATGTTTCCAGCTTCCCAAATTAGTCACCCAAGTCACTGCTGTTAGAGGTCACCTGCTACCCCAGGCACTCGAGGATTGACCCTGTTGTTTCTATTATTCACTTAAAGGAATTGAACATAACACGGGGGTGAGGGGGTGGAATCCAATAGAACACTGAACACTCTTACAGAGTTGGGAAAAGTGATTTCCTCAGTGAGGACAGAAAATAAAGAATTTATTAGTATCATTGGATGGCGAAAAGCCCAATTCTGTGTGAAAACAGAAAAGAATTATGATTTTTTGTTTCTTTTCTGAGGGAGAAAAGTGAGACAATTCTACAGCGAAGGGAACCAAATTTTCATCTCTTTATCCACTAAGCCATATCTCTTTTATCCAAAGCCTCCCCTGAAGTCAGATGTGTTCACACAAGACACAAGGTATTGGGGATTAGAATCTAGGAGGACAGGTATAGTGAATTCTGCTATAGCCTCAGAGAGCAGGCAAACAGGGAAGCCAAAACCGGTCTTGGATCTACCAAAGCGTGGTATCAGAAATGTAGAAATAAGTAAAGTAATAATCATAATAATCACAGTCATAACAGGAATCTGGTCAGAAGTCCCCCAGTAGCAGGAGATGCACTGTAGTGTTGGTTATGTCTGTATCTATTTTACAACATCTCTTTTCTCTCATCTGGACAACTAAGCACATAAAAACTGGAGACCAGGTTCTTTTCTACTTTCAACCTGGCTGACTCTAAAACACTAGTTAAAGAAGCCTGTGCTCTCCCAATGGAGAGTGCCCGTCCTCATCTGTGCAACTTCACAGGTGAACGAACTCTCTGACTCTCTCAAAGGCAACTAAAAGAATATTCAAATGAGTCTGGGCAATTTATCTGGCAAAGGTATCAAAACAAAACATTCCTTTTCCTCCGCCCGTACCTGCATGCAATTATTATAACCTGTTGCTCCAGGAGCATTCGGAATAAGCACATCTCCTGGGTTCATGCTGGGCTTCTTAGCCATGGAAAACTAAAACCTGAAGAATTCAAATGTATTTTCTAATTTAGGGGCTGAGGGTGGAACTGGGATGTGGACCTCAATCATTTTAAAAAGATTCCACGCAAAGTCCCTAGTGCTCAGGACAGGAAGTTGTTAAAAGATACAGTTTTAATGATACAAGGTCTAGCAGGAGAAACAGTGATTCAAACAATCACAATGCAGTGGAATAATTAGCATCAACCATTGTGAGCTGTGAAGTCCTAAATACAGAGCAATATGCCTTTAAAGGCTTTCCTCCCTTTCAGAAAGGGCAGCTTCTAGCTTTCCTAGTTGTGTCTTAAATTCTTGTTTCTGTCTAACCTTTTTGCGCTTGTGCCTTCTTACATGTCAAATCATCTTGGTAACAGACCTTGTTACAGATGCGTACGACCTGCTTTAGGCTTTAAAAACAGAGAAGAAGAATTAGCAAATTCCCAGGTAAGATTTGGCACCCAGCAGAGCCAGGATGCTGCATCTGACTGAGTTTACCATTTGGACTTTGTTAGCCACAAATACAAAACAAAAGAGGAGCTTACAGTTCAGTGTCCAGAGAGGAGCACTGCAATACCCCAGGGATTAAATTTAGGATACCTAGAATAGGAGGGAATGCCATTTCCCTCTCAGGTCAGCTTCTGCTCCACACCCAGACCTCTCTCTTGGCAAACCACCTGGCTGAAAATACACAGTCCTGAGCTCTTTGGTGAGAGCTAACTTGGACAAATGCTAATACATAGTAACACCATGCTTGGCTCCCATGCAAGAAGGGCTTAGCATGAAATAAAACCCCCACAGTGTTCCTGCATAAAGTAATAAATATATAGACTGTGAAAGCTAGAAATGTTTCATACATAATTCCATTTCCTTCCTGCATTTAAAACCACCATATTTTATTCTTGTTTGTTTGTTTTATTCTTGTTGTGTTGTTTGTTTTTTTCTGTATTTTGGTCTGTTTTAATAAAAATAAGAGATGATGTTCACAGTAGAGCCAACATTCACTGAGGACCTACTATGTGTCTGGAATGCCTCTGTAGAAATGCTGCATATAATAGTTTAGGAAGGGGACTCGTAATAGAAGGAAGACTAAATGGTTTAAGACAGAGAAGACTCTTGACTCTGGCCTCAGAAGCTTGGAGGTCAGGGTTCAGCAAAGCCAAAGTACTTGTTGATTGCTCTTTTTGGTCTTCATGCTACATGTGGAGCCCGAGGATAACCTTGGGTATCACCCCTCCAGTGCTGTCCACCCTTTCTGGTTGTTTATTTGGTTTTGTGACAGTGTTTCTCACTGGCCTGGAAGTCATCAGTAGGCTAGACCAATCAGTGGTCCCAGGGATCTGCCTGTCTCTGGGACCTCAGTGCTGGGAACATAAGTTCACACTAGGAACCTGTGCTCCCACGGACTGGGAACTGAGCTCAGATTCCCTTGTAAGCTCTTCATCAGCTGAGCCATCTCCCCAACACAGACGTTACTTCCTTTCTCCTTTGTTTGTTTGTTCCTTCCTTCCTTTCTTCCTTTCCTTCCTTCCTTTCCTCCCTATGTTCGTTCTTCCTCTTCCTTTCTTTCTTTCCTTCTTTCTTTCTTTCTTTCTCTCTTTCTTTCTCCCTCCCTTCCTTTCTTTCTTTCTTTCATCTGTCTGTCTGTCTTTCTTTCTTTCAAACTATTAACATAGTTTAAAAAGCAAAATTGAGAGAAGTTACCTACCCTCAAAATTGTTATTCTTAAAGGACTTTAATTTCATCCACAAATACTATTATCCATTACGAAGAAAACAAGATGTGAAATTCTTGAACAAGAAGGTTATACAGAAAGAATTGATGGTACCCTGCTTACTTACGAATCATATTTAATACAGATAATACCAAGCAATGGGGGACCATATCCATGAGTTTTAGGGAACATAAATTTGAGGAGGAATCTTTGTGGAGAAAATTAATTATTCACTGCAGGTGTTATCTAGTAGTAGACTCACCTTTTTCATAAATTTTAGTATTCATACGTCTCATGAAGGACTGAAGCATCAACATGAATGTCATAGAATTAGAAAAATAGCCAAACATACACAAGAGTATTACGTCTTAAATATTGATGCAAATATTCTTTGAAATAACGTATGAATAATTTTCTTTCCTTTTCTGAACATGCTCGATAAACATAATGTTCTATACTGGCTTCTTTTGTTGTTACGATAATATAAAGAATAAATATTCATTGTTAGCAAGAATGTTGATGAATGCAAGCCACTGTACACAAAAACGACAAGATACAAATGATGCCCAGTTCCAGTCTGTGTTCATTGCTAACCATGCAGCCAAGCTTCGCTATAGTTTTTCTAATCGTGTAGAAATAAATCTGTGCCTTCTCTGTTTTTCATGGCTTTATTACAAAGACAGAATGGAAAAACACTGAGATATCAAAATCAACTTTTTAAAGCTTCTGATTTACATCATCCCCCAAAACTTTGCAGCTATAATAAACCAAACTATATCCTCCATAGTGACACGAATCTGTAAATAGTAACCTTAACTCATGTGTGTGCTTTTGGTTGGGCATTAAATGTCTATTGCTGCATCCACTGCACATAAATACTCGT